>NW_024734590.1:0-21748 GCF_018991925.1 Homarus americanus | reverse complement strand
AGAAAATCTTACTTTACCAGAGAGTGGGACGGACACAAGTTGACATCACGGTCGTGTATGAACCAATCAGCGACCAGCTTTACCCACATACGAGTGGATCTTGTACGCAACAAGCCCGACTCAGGTTATAAAGCCAATAAAGAGTAACACTCAATTAGCACAGCTCCCTTCAGATGCCATTAAACCTCGACCTCATAGCTGTAGGAGGACCTATCGAACCAATGAAGTTTTTCGCTGTTGATCACTGTTTATCTTCCTCCCCTTCTCCCTCTGCTTGACTAAAGGAGTCACTCACCTACTTCCATGGTCAGTTGGTCACTCACACGTGTAGATAGTCCGGTCAGTGCGGTTTGTGAGGTACGCGGTCACTCATACGAGCCCTTGATCATGTTGGTATTGTCTACGGTCACTCACTCAGTCATTTATACTTCCCTTCTCGTTATTTATGTCCCTCCTCCTCTTCTTCCTCCTCCTCCTCTTCTTCCTCCTCTTCTTCCTCTTCTTCTTCCTCCTCCTCCTCTTCTTCATCTTCCTCCTCCTCAAACATGAGTTATGTGAGGATGTAAAGTCCTGGACACACACACACACACACACACACACACACACACGCCACATTTTTCTCTAAAGTAATTATCATGATAAGTGTCAGGAAATAAGAAAAAATGTAAAAGAATAACAGAAAAGAGAGTCACTAAAGATAACTCAGGTAAACAAGTGGAAGAAGAAGAATAGTTTAAATCGTTTATATTATTATTATTATTATTATTATTACTATTATTATTATTATTAAGAAAAACGGTGACTTAACCCCTTGAGGATGATGACTTAACCCCTTCAGAACGATGACTTAACCCCTTCAGAACGATGACTTAACCCCTTCAGAACGATGAATTAATCTAGCACTTACTGGGTTAAGATAACATATTCATAGGATTAACACAGTCATCGCCCATGGATTAAGTTATCATACTCAATGGATTAAAATTATCCTTACTCATTGGACTATTCCACTGTACTCAGGGGTTGGCATCGTACTAAAGGGGTTTAGATACTTTATTTATCAGGCTATTTGAGTACAATGAAATAGTACTCCAGAGCTTAAGATACCGTACTCACTGGGATCGTCTACTGCACTCAGAGGTCGGCGTCGTACCCAAAGACGTATGATTCTTCACTAACGGCGATATTGACGACGCCATCACACACAGTTATCTAGTCACACAAATCATTTATACGACGTAAATAGAAACGTAAAGGCGTTCTTTTACTCTATTGGTTCTTCTTCTGGTTCGTCTGTTTTTTTTAGCTTTATTCCCATCTTTTTTTTCCCGTTTCTTCTTCTTTTTCATTTTTTATATTTTGTTTCTTCTTTTATTTCCTCCTATTTTCTGTTCTGAGTTTAATTTGTCTTCTTCATTTATTCCTTCTTCCTTTTCTTCTTCTCTTCTTCTTTATTCCCTTGTGTTTTCTCCTTATTCATTATCATCACCTTCTTCTGCCTCCCCTGATTAGACGCACCAGATATAGTCACGGTCTAATGCTGTCCTTGGTGGAGATAGTACGGTGTTAGGTCAGGTCAGGTCAGGTCAGGTTATTGTTTATAATTAGCGAGGAAAATTTATTAACCCCTTTATGCACGGGAGTCTCTTTGAGCTGAATAAAATCATCATCTATCCCTAACCTAATCAAATATTAACAGTAACGTCCCAGTAGTGAAGGGGTTAACACATTACTTCACATCCATTACCTGTAAGTAGCTTCACCAGGTGGGGGGTCGGTAACCATTAGCAGAGGAAGCCAAGGTATAAATATATCACTGTAAATAGAACCATTAATCTTGGGAAGCAAATAAGAAGAATTAGAACTGTGCTAATTAATCACTTGTTAATATATTACAAGGTTTGTTATTGAGGAAATCGTGTAAGTAACTTTGTACCATTGGAGAACTGTAAGTATATCGTAAGACATTAGTAAAGTAACACTGTACCACTATAAGTATAGTAAGTAACATTGTACCACCCGATCACGATACGTATTTAAAAGAAAATAACACCCAATAAATAACATAGAATACATTACTTCTACATCACTGTAATAATGTAAACACTAACACCGTAGCAATGATTCACTAAACAAATAAAGTGAAACGATGGAGAGAAAAAATTACAAATGACAAGATAAACATTAAATCCTTGTAAACATAATTAACGAAAATCCTAAAAGAAATCGTAAAAGGAAAATAGAGAATGAAGCGAATATAAAAATCTCAGATAAGGTTATAGAAGAGACATTAATCAGATATTGGTTATTGATACACAACACCAGAGTCGAAGAATGTTGATACATGTAAGATAAACAATAATGTAACCATGAAGTTAAACATAGATACTTGTTTACATAAATACATACACAAGAATGTATTATATGTACTTTAATTCAGGATAGGATACATATGCTCATACATATTACACACACACACACACACACACATATATATATATATATATATATATATATATATATATATATATATATATATATATATATATATATATATATATATATATATACAGACCAGCCCGTACTCACCCTGAAGATGAATCACACGGTCGCTTTGGGAGCCGTGTTTTCTTTCCTTGTATATTGCATATACCTAGATCACGCGCACCTACAGTGATTTACTTGTATATATATATATATATATATATATATATATATATATATATATATATATATATATATATATATATATATATATATATATATATATATATATATATATATATATATATATATATATATATTGTTACGACCGTGTCGTATTTTTCTATTTTTTTTTATGTAACATGCTTCCATGTTCCATATTATTCCTGAAATGATGTGTTGTATTTACTATTATATAATCTAGTCACCTTACCCTGTGCTGTTAACGCGTGGCGGGAACCGACCTTATATATAGGACCCACCAACTGACGGAGTTAGTTCAGTCCTCTTGTCATACAGTCCACATCCTTTGAGTGACACTCGTCACCTGTTACTTGTACTTAATCTATTTGTGCTGTTCCTGTCGCCACCAATGTGGTATATGTATGTGAGTGCCTATTTATGTCTCTATTTATGTCCATCAGTATTTGCTTAGTTTGCATTTAAGTAATTCAGTGTTGTTTCACGTTAGTTAATTTCAGTGTTAGTTTTTATATGTTTATGCAGTGTTAACGTAATCCAATGCTTTATTATTATTCTTATGATGTTTCGATGTTTAGTATCATTTGTGTCTAAAAGTTTCGATGGTGAATCAACTTGTTGTGACAGCCTACGAGGCTCTTTGTGATAATATTTAATTAATTAAATTCTTAAAGGTTTACTTTATTTATTTTTATTCACTTTTAATTTACTTCACTTTTTTTGTTTGGTTACGCCTAGAACCTGGATATTTAAGTAAATTAAGAGACGGCGTAACAATATATATATATATATATATATATATATATATATATATATATATATATATATATATATATATATATATATATATATATATATTATCTTTTCATTCATTTTTATTCATTCCCTCTTATTGATGTGTGTGTGTGTGTAAGTTTTTGGTATTTTTCTTTCATAACAAGGCCATAAATACACTTCTTGTTTATCCTTTTTGCTACACACACACACACACACTCTACCAATACCTATCTGGACTAAGTATTTCCCGAAGCATAACTCGAACACACAACAGCTGCAAAGAAATGCGAACACCAATCGTCGCTCAAAATCATCAACCAGGAAGAACGAACAGCACTTGACATTGACCCCTCAACCAACAACACCCAGCAGTCTCCTTTACCAAGAATCTGTGGTGTTTCCTTACTGCTATAGTCAATCAGGCGCTGGTATGAACAGTCACTAGATGAACGGACGACTAAAATTTATACTTGAGCTGGTGGTGGTTTTGGTTAGGTTAGGTTAAGTTTGGGTAGGTTAGGTTAGATTTTATGGAACTAGGGAGGGGATCGAACCAGGTATTCAAGAATGTAATCGATAACCCCATCGCCACGTAACCCACAAGTGTACTCGCCTCAACTTGGATATGCTCAAGACACGGGTTATTCCACTGGTCGTCTGCGGAATGTGAAATGATCGTTTTTCTTGTGACTGAACCTTCAACTATCCGTTATCGGTGGTTGTAATTTACTCTGATGTTTGTGTCACTGCTATGGTACACGAATCTACACCCACCTAACCACATACCCATCCATCCACACACCCACGCAAGCCACCCACACACAACATGACAATTCCTCACGACACACAAAACGAAGGTATATTATCTTAGGTGTAGTTGAAAGACAATATTTCTCATTTATTCTGAAGCTATATAAACAATTTTTTTAACATAATCTTTAATAGTTTTTTTCTTACCATTATATAACTTAACGCAGAATACATGTAATTATTAATATTATTTTTTCTTCTTCTGCTATATGGATTAAACATTCATATTTACATCTCTTCAGTATGAGTAGAATTCATTGTTTTCCAATTCCACTTTTATTTTATTTTTTAGCTTTTATTTAATCAGAAATGAACGAGAGGAACTTTTTTTTACGGTACTGGCTTTTAACCCATTGTTTTATTTGTTATTTTTTTTGTTTCTGTTTCCTATAGCTTAGTTAACAGCTAGAGTTTTTTGTTTTTATGTTTTTGTTTTTAGCCTGTGTTATAAGAGAGAGAGAGATTTTGTATATTTCCTTTCAGCCCTTGCTTGCTGCCATATGATGCTTAATTTATACTTTAAATAGGTTAGGGTAGGTTTGGAAAGGTCAGGTTACATTTTGTATGAAAATATTCATTTATTTGTACATCCTCCTACACTCAGTTTCGTCTCCTAACTTCGTCTAACAGTAACGTATAAAAGTTTCTGACCTGAAATGTATCGCCAAACTCCTTTAAGTTTGTCCCTGTGAAAGTTTCTAGCGACGATGAATAAGTTTCAGAATATATCACTTGTGGGGGTACCGGTGTAACATTAATCGGGCACTTTTTTTCTACGAGAGGCGTATAAATACTTCTGATCAGGGGAGTTATTATAAAATTTCTCAGGCTTAGCGAAGTAGAAGTTTATGTACTGAAGAACTTTTGAACTTGTCAGGACGCAAGAGACGGAGGTATGTGTGTGTGGGTGTGACTGTAATTTTCCTGTATGTATTTACGCATGTGCACTCATGTATATTTGAACACATGAGATTATGTAGTGTTACTCTATACACTCGGGCAATAACATCATCCAGTAAGAGCCTTCACTAAGAATCACTGTATGATAGACTTTGATCCACACACTGTATCAGCAAATGTATTTATATGTTGATCCTGGACGGCTACGAGCCATCAGCGACCCTAAATCATATGGCCATTAAAAGTGTAATTTGTACACAGTAAACAGTCTAGTAAACTTTATTGAATGGACACCAAGTTTACCATAATCATTCGTTTGAAGCCCATTGAGTAGATCAGTGCACTTACATGTCTCTATAAGATAACTTAATAGGTTCTCTAAGACACAAACTTCTAGATGGAGTGTGTGTGTTATATGTGTTTAACCCCATGTACCAGTGTTGAGTTTAATGGATCACTGTTCCTGGAATGTATTTTGTTTTTACTGTAAAGCTGAAGTTTGTTTCCATACTATCAGATATTTTATTTCCTTAATCTTGATCATTCCTTTTGCCAAATAAGTACATTGCGTCATCTACATAAATTGTGAAAGCTTCTGTAAACACGTTATTTTTGTATATATTTGCCTGGGATAGTATTAGCGCCAAGTTATTATTAATTTGTGTAGATCAGTACACTTTTAATATAAAAAATCCGCTGGTGCATTTATTAATTTCTTATGGCAAGGGTAAGGTACATAATTGTAACTTTGTGTATTATGTAGTTAACTATGTTTGAGACATTAGTGCTTTACACCATGAAACTTAAGCTTTCAAAAATTAAAAAAAAGACCTCCTTCCCTGCTGCCTTACACATACTGTGGCTCTAACTCTCCTGTCCGTTGTGATTTTCCACCCTGTCCGACCCTCCACTGTGTCAGCTGACGTGTTCAAACAAAAGAACGTCGGTTTCCGCAGTTACAGACATCAAAATCTAACCATCTATTATTCTTCATCACTTCAAACCTCATAGTTTTCAATTCAATTAGTTTCAATGATAAATTATAATTAAACCCTTTCTGCCAAGGAGTATAATTAAATTAAAAATATCGCAAAAGTTTCCAAACGAACACTGGCGCACAACCCTGGCGCCCACAACTTATAGCATCCACATCGATACCTTTTCCCGGGCTACCTACCTCTTCTCCCTAGCTTATATCCTCACCAGGCAGGAGTCCTCCTCTCCCTACTAAACCATAACTTCATAACCCAGGTATGTAATGTATCCTCGCTGGCACCAGAATAGGAAGCCCATGTTATTCTCCGTTAACCTCACAACTTGCCGAAACTCTAGCAGTCAGTCTCAGTGCGGTTATTCGGGCGACCAGACCACACACATGCCGCCGGCCGCCCAGCACCTGCAGGGAGAGCTATAAGGGAAGGAGGCAGTGAAACTCACTCTCAGGACTGTACAACACCCCCGGGGATAGAGGCAGAGTTTTAACCCTCACCCAGAACAGCTTACGTTTCTCCACGAATCAGATTTAGTTAGACAGCAGTAATGTGTAACACCTGGAGTTATTGTTATTATCAATTAGTTTAGAGTGTAATAACAGTAATTACAATTAACATGTATGATTTAGAGAAACATTCTGTGTAGGACAGTGAGTGAGAGTTAGAATAAAGAACTATATTGTATTTTAATGATGGTGCTATATTGACGTTACCATTTGTTGAGCCTTAGGACAAAAATTATAAAAAAAAAAAAAATTCTTACTAATCTTACGTAATTCAGTACAATGATTAGTAAATTAATAGTTGCCATTGAAACCTGTACATATAATTGTTAATATTCCCCTCGAAAAATATTTAATCACTGTACCGACATGTTTGATTCGTTGATTGAAATTGACATGTCGTAATGGTCGCACAGTTAATTATTGGTATTTGGTAATTCTTAGGAACTTATGAGTATATGTCATAATAATTTTTAATGGGATTAAAATAAGGTTTCACAAATATTTTAAAATTCAGGCGGTAGATATTGTAGTGGACGTCTCCCCTACAACTGCCTACAACTGCGTAGCCATAGCCACCACCTGCTACCGCCTTCCCTAGCAACCAACCAGATGTTACCGTAACCTAGCAACGGAACCAAAAGACCGGCGACTTTCTCGGGTTTTCCCAACATGACTCATAGCGGCTGCTGGGTAAATAAGCTCTGTCTCTCCAGTGAGATTCATTCTGACCATTCTTCTTGAACAAGCAACACCTCCTCCTCCACCGCTGCCTGGCTGCCTTCGCTTCTCGCCTGCCTAGCGGTCCTTGCTCCCGCCAGCGAGCATGGCGACCCACCAGCTGTCCTTCTCTGAGCTTCCTCACCAACCAGCTTATTCATTCTGCCCATCTTCCTGAACAAGCAACACCTCCTCCAGCAAGCTCCACGCTGTCAGCATTCATTCAACCAGGAGGCCAGCAACAGGCAACATCTTCTCTAACGAAGCTCCTGCACATCTACCTCTTTCAACACGCTACTCACCGAACGTCTCTACTGAGCAGCCCCTCACCACACGGCACCACCAGCACCAGACTGTCTATCATATAACTTATATTATACAAGAAAACCACATTTGAGTTTCCTTCCATCCTGAGTGCTAGACAACACATTATATCTCGATACCCCTACAATATCTTTTAAGAGGTCTGGGTTTGAGAGGAGTGCATGGTGGTGGTCTCAGTGGGTCTGGGTATCACAAGTTGTACGTCTGTTTGGTCCGGAATTTTAATTTATAATCATGGTAATGTAAATCCGTTGGTAGTTATTACGTACAGTATATACCCATACTAGTTGGTAAATATTTCCGCTATTTTTTTTTTAATAACACTAAACCTCCAGCCATCCATTAACTTGAAAATAGTCATAGTTGTATAAACACGACCAAAAGAATATCCTATTTCAAGTTTAGCCATTCAAGTGTTACCTGGGCGGGCAAGTCCTTAGATGATTCATAAATGTTAAAATTGCAAAGGATCTTGATCTCAACTTTTAAAAATCTCGATCTCGGGGAAAAAAATAGATTTCTTGCTCAAGTAAAGTTTGAGAAGTCACCCAAGACCTTAGCCTAATTCTCTGGTAACACATAAGTAAACACACTAAAGCTGTAGCCACAGTCAGGTAATAAAGATACTCTTTTTTGGGGTTACATATAATATAAAATTGATAACGATAAGGTGAAAAAAATGTTACTCTCATATTTTAAGTAAATTTACTTTTTCTACTCCTTTAGGATCAAATATATGTAAACATTCAAAGCCCGGAATAGAGGCAACCAACTGTCACCTTGTCAGTCTAAGATATCTGTTTTCAAATAGGGATTCAATTTTTGTTTTGTAAAGACAAAATACTTATACGTTATTTAGTATTTCCTGATGAGCCCTTTAGTTTTAGGTTACATTAAAACAATTTAAGGATTATATTTGATATATTCTAATAGAACTTTATCTTTGTATATTAATCTTGGTAACACGTACAGATGTTTCATGGTAGTGATAATTTTAGTCTAAGTAAAATATCACGTGAAACAGCATCTATTAAGCGATTACTCCACAACACAGATTTATCTCTACACGGTCATTATTCCCTTATTAAACTGGTGTTTTATTATGGGTACGGGTTACTCCACCCAATAGTTAACGAGGGCATACTAAGGTTAAAAACCTATAGAAGCTCGCCTGATGCTCAGTACATTCCGTGTTGTTGTAGCTAATGGTAATAATTTAGCAAGATAAAGTCACTTAAGTCCGATGACCTGAATTAATCCAAATTTAAGTGTATTTCAAATGGGAAATAATATACAGGCATCCTTAACCATGGAAATTAGAAGCTGTTTTGATGAGTAGTCCAGACCAGGTGTGTTCGTCACTGATGGCCTTATAGGTGATGGGAGGTTCGCCCATATACACATCAGTCAAAATGAAACTCACTGCGTGTATCGGATAGTTCCTATCCATAAGGATTTTTTTAAGTACGTGTGTGTTAGTAATCGCGAAGTTAGTCTCATCATGTATACCTCCCATCTGTATTATTTTAAACTGGTTTATAGCCTGTGTCGGTGTCTACACTATCACTCTACTTCTCTACCAGAGCTTCTCAACTGGAGAACCACAAAGTATTTTCTAGACTCTCTAGAGCGGTGGTTCCCAAACTTTTTCTGATCATTACCCACTTTTCATATATGATCCTTATCCATGGCCCCCCCTCTCCCAATCCATATCTCTGGCTGGCTCAGCTGCTGACTGGCTGTTCTAGTGTGGTGGGGCTTGGGATTTTTATGTGTACATAGCCTCAGCTTATGGCCCTCTAAATTTTGCCGGGGGCCCATGTCCCCCAGTTTGGGAACCAGTGCTATAGAGGGTCGACGGATTGAAAACATAGATGGTCTTGGAGATGCCACGCTTTATAAAACAATTACTAAATACTTCTTCTTTATAACGTTGATACAATTCTGCGAGAGTATTTCACTTCATCATTTACCGACTTATTAAATTACTGTATGGTTATAATGGAATCATTTTATTGATAAAGTAAATATATTCTTCATTGCTCTGCTTATTGTATTAGTATAAGAATAAATAAGTGACAAAGATATACAAGAGGAGTGAATTATTCATTATAAAATAGCTTTTATACATTAACCAATACTGTATATTAAGAGAAGTGAAGCTGTAATATATAAGCACCTTACAAACTTTATATAACAGAGACACCGTGACCTTACACGGGGACTGACCATCAGGTTCTGCTGGTTCTGGGTACAAGTCTGAACAAATTTTCCGAGGTCTCTTTGTTTAAGTTAAATTTCCCCCAAAAATAATAGTTTAACAAATCTCTTTTAACCTACAGAATCCAACATTTCAGGTTTAATTATAAATCAGATCATAATATCAGTGTTTACATATACACAAGAGTTGAGGCGTTTTCTTGTGTTGATGACAGCAGCACAATCTCGGGTGCCAGTGACGTCGGCCTATGGTAAATTCGGCCAAATAGCCTCGGCCCGCATCCAGTGGTAACCTCGGCCCATATCCAGTGATAACCTCGGCTCACATCTAGTGGTAACCTCGGCCCACATTCAGTGGTGACCTCGGCCCATTTTAGTGATTTCGTCCCATCATAATATTGGCCGAGATCACCATCAATAATTTTCTTTGGTAATAGTTAAGCCATATGAAAAGTACCCAATGGTTAGGTTAGGTTAGGTTAAGTTAGGTTAGGTTAGGTTAGGTTAGGTTAAGTTAGGTAAAAAGTTTAAAAGTAGTGAAATTAAAGATAAAGATCAAGTACACACGCACACTAATTGATCACCATGGAGTGGTATAAGGAGCTCTGGTGCACCTGAAAGGGGTGACATAACGAGGCTATTGTAAGGCTGGCAGATAAGGTCAAATATTATACATTCCTATTTACATGTATAAGAAACTGTGATGAAAATATTTGCCTAGATAACGATGGACATCCCTCAAGTACCAAAAAATAAATATTACAATTCTTAGAGAGTGACATCTCGATCACCCATGAAACTCTTACATCACGAATATACATAGATTTATTGAAACATTCTCGTTGGTTTTAGAGATACTTTGATGAAATTTATTAATACACAGAGACCTTTATACATACGGTACGGATAAGTGAATAAAAACATGCATGTAAAGGTAATCATATACATACCTGCCTACTGAGATACTGTACTGATCCTAGGAGCTTTTATACGCAACATTTCAGATTTGTCTTGTTGTTATATAAAAGACCAACGGCGTGTGTATTCGGGAAAGTATTGTAACAGGTAAAAAAACATTAAAATAAAAAAAAGAGGGGGAAGGTAGTGAAACTTGGCGTGTGGTAACCGCAGAGTTTTACCCCACCACCGCCCGGTAATTGATGATACACACAACTGCTGGTCTAATGTGTTGTTGCTTATTACAATCTTTACCCTTGGGTGATGTTCCTTAACTAGTATAATGGTATGTGTTATTTAATTTATTAATGCAGCTCTGAGTTATGGTATTTGAGAATAACAAGTAGTAATTCACCTCATATTAATCAGCTCAATGAGGTATTACAGGAAGTGGATGTATTTTCTATGTAATGTTATGTATAATATCTTAGCAATGAATGTCATAAATAAAAGACCAGATAATGTTGTTAACAAAGGGGTCGTCAACTTGTGCTAAGGGGGAGGACGTCTCTGGATTATGTTGTCGAGGCTGTTAGGTAAAACTAGACTCGGGAGCAAGGTGTTGTGGGAGTATATTTTAGAATCAACTCTTCTCTATCAGCTTAACATAATTATTACAACAGCTGAATATCACTTGGCGAGTTTTTAGTCGAATCATCTACTGCTTCAGCATTAGTGATATAATTTTTTAATTAATTTACATAAGTTTTGTAACTATAGATTTATATTTTAATAACATACAAAATGATACTAATACGAAATCTTTGTTTTTTTTCCTCTCGGAACAGAATTTAATGTGTAGGCAAATATTACTCGTGTAAATCGCCATGTGTCTAAGACCCATCAAGATGCTACACACATGATGGATCAGTTAATACTTGAGAGAGTAAGAAGAGGCGACACATAACACAACAAAGAGGCAAAATCTTACTGAGAGAACTATTAGGAACAAAATTAAACTGTAATAAACTTTTTTCAGACTTTTTTCATTTTACTGCTTGTGTGAGTCAACTCTGAAAGTGTCTAAAGAATCTTCTGGATAATTAAATTATAAGTTCAAATGGAAAGCAACAAGTAAATGTTGTTAAGCAGAAGAGACAAAAATATATCCACTATGAAATTTAAGCCAAATTACAAAATACATTTTACAGTCCAACAAAAAATTTAAAGAACTCTTTTGACGTTATGTAAATTGTTTTATGAATATCCAAAATTTTATGTCGTATGTAATTTACAGTTTATTTGTGAGTTGGCTATCGTGTTGCTATCAACTGATATTAGAATTTAGAGCACGTCATCACTTATTTGATCAATATTTAGT
Source organism: Homarus americanus (assembly GCF_018991925.1). Taxonomy (NCBI): domain Eukaryota; kingdom Metazoa; phylum Arthropoda; class Malacostraca; order Decapoda; family Nephropidae; genus Homarus; species Homarus americanus. The sequence continues at coordinate 9,539 of NW_024734590.1, read as the reverse complement.
TGATTCACTTATTATTATTTTTCCTGAATATACATATATTATCAATCTTTTCTCTCGTTTTCTGTAAATTCAATTACCAACAAATCTCTCTCATCCCAGGTTGATATTCTCAACACCACATCTAGTGAGGACACACCCGCCGCCACGTGTATATATATATATATATATATATATATATATATATATATATATATATATATATATATATATATATATATATATATATATATATATGTATATATATATATATATATATATATATATATATATATATATATATATATATATATATATATATATATGTGTATATATATATATATATATATATATATATATATATATATATATATATTATATATATATATATATATATATATATATATATATATATATATATATATATATATGTATGTATGTATGTATGTATGTATGTATGTATTATTGTTATTTATCATTGCCAAAATTATATTTCTTGGTCTAAAGATCAAAAGTGAAGATGACAACTCACTGATTTAGTACCTCGTTTGGGTGCAAGTTTACCGATGTGTTTTTATTGGGAATGTTACTCATGAAGATATGAGTTTATTTTCCTTATAATATAACTCTTCTTTGTCAATGTTTTATATTTAGATAAATTAGGTTATCGACTATGTAGAAGCAATTCGGGACTAATATTAGAGACGCTCCTGCAATATCGGTTACAATGATTTCCGGCGACCATTACAATACAGGACGGTGGCAGTGAGCGAGACGAATTTGCTAGACGGAATAAGAGGATGAAAGATAGTGTGGTGTACAGTACATGGGAGGAGAGAGGTAGAAATACTGAGAGAGAGAGATGCTGTTATTAGGTATAGACAAGAGAAGGGGGATAGAACAACTTTCAATGTTTTGGTCAGATAGGGAGACATGTGGTAATATATGAATCAATTTGCTTACGATCATTGTGGAATAGGTTGAAGATAGACTTAATCGAGACCAGAATAACTGTTGGGTAAGTTTGAACGAAGAATATGAAACAAAACACAAAAACAAGCTCTTTGATTAATCGAGCTGAAATGTGTTGTTCAGCGAGAGAGGTAATACTTTGTTGATGCTGGTGATCTGAATACAAGGGTGTGGGTGGAGGAAATGGTAGTGGTGGTGTGGGCAGTTGAGGTATAAAGAACGGAAATGTATTTGAGGTTTCCTCTTTGTACATAATGTATTATAGTACTACACACAGGGAGAAGGGCTCTGAAACTGTCGTGGTTGAGCAAGTTTGTTCTGGAAGTAGAGCAAATAACATAAAACTGATAGAAGGATTATTCAATAGTTTGTTTACATCACTACTCTGCTGCAAGTTACAGTTAGTATATGATAGAGATTCAGGAGGTGAAGTCCGTTCGAGAGGTCCAGGTTGGAAAAGTTGGATAGTGATTATATTCGGTTTACTTCCAGGATATGTACTGTCAATATCATTTGTGTACTATAAACACCTTTTAACAAATAGAAAGTGTAGGGAGAGATTACACAGGCATCGTTTTCAAGGCGACCCATCACCAAAGAGTGAAGAAACATTTGCAACAAGATGTTTTAAACTCCAGGAAGCTGTATGACATAGGAAAAACATTGTGAAATGGAGAGTTCCAAGAAGTGCTGTTCCGGGATATGAATATCGGATATTGAGAGATACGGTAAATGATGATAGATGGTGCTAACTTGGAAATAATTATCTTGAGGTTCGGGTGAGGAAGATCAAGAGAAGACAGAGTGAGGACTGCAATATTAAAAGATCATTTGGTAGAGAGATAAATGTCTGAATAAGTAAAATAGAGATTGTGTTGATGTTTGAATATATGGAGATAATGGAATAGGATGACTGAATGACTGAGGCAGATAGAAAACAAGTAGATACGAAGAACAGTAGATATATAGTGTAGTAGGTAGTAGGCAGCTATCAAACAGGGAGGTACTCCCGCCTGGGAAGATATTGGAAGCATAATGTATTGTCTAATGGTAGACCCTGCTGCCATATGGCATCACGAATATTGTGACCAAGTCCCAAAGTTGCTGATCTGACTTTCTGCCTCATTTACCCACAATTGCAGGGTCTCAATTGTTTCTCTTACTTGATAACACAACATACAGATACTGTAGTGTAGCGTTTCTCACTATTGATTTTTTTCTTTGTATTTCTTTATGATTATTATTATTATTATAGTGTTGTTATTACTATTATTATCATTATCATTATTATTATTATTATTATTATTATTATTATTATTATTATTATTATTATTATTATTATTATTATTATTATTATTATTATTATTATTATTATTATTATTATTATTATTATTATTATTATTATTATTATTATTATTATTATTATTATTATTATTATTATTATTATTATTATTATTATTATTATTATTATTATTATTATTATTATTATTATTACGTCCCCAGGTCCCGATGTGGGTCAGTGACCTGTGCCCGGGTGGGCTAATCCCCGTACAAAAAACCCCTCCGTGTATGATTTGAGAGACGAGGGAGTGTGGGGTTGTTTTCATGATCCATTTTGATAGTCAGCGACAAACGACTTACTGTATTTGTGGTACATAAAGCGAATAAAGACAGTTTATGTTGTTTAAGAGCATTTCCGTTTCCCTTAATATTTCATCATAACGCAGTACTGAACATTGTAACTGTAAATACTTGTCTTTATGAATAACATTGCACATCTTATCTGGGGTCCTTACGTAACTGACATTATGTCTGTTTCTCAGTGTCGAATGGTCGGTCAGTCGACATATACTTCACACCTTGTCAGGACCCATCACTTACCTTCCCACACCTCCGACAGTTTTATAGGTAATACTTTAAGCTGAGGAAGCCATTAGTGTCCCGCCAGCTTGTCTGGACACAAACCCATAAATTTGGTGGTGAGAGAACGCTAGACAAGACTAAGTACACAGCCCATCAGTTAATGCCTTGGCTTCTTGCCAAAAGTTAACCACCAGCACTTAATTTGACAAACATATTGGATATAACTAAACTACGTAATCTTTTAAATGTGGGAGTCAATTACTGTAATGCGGTGATAAGGTGATAACTGAGGCCTGTGTTGTCGCCACCACTAAGAGGGGCTTCATAACGTTCCACAAAACAAACTATAAATAACAATACTTCCCCTGTAGGATCGATATATTTATTAAGGAAGGTCTTAGTTTTCGCAGCAAAAAGTCCAGGAATAAAGATCATTTTAGTTAAGACGCAAAGACAAATCCCCGCTTCTCACTCAATTTAGGTAATGCAGTTGTTAGTAAACTGCTTCCCGCCTGAGTTAATGTGTATGAACATAACACTCTTACACCTGCTGTGTGTGCACTGTGCCGCACAGATGTCCCTCTTATATATCTGGACAGATATATTTACTTTAATAATTTATCTATTCAGGTAATTAAAATGTAGAAAACATTTTATATAATCTTCTTATTTGTTTATTTCGAACATTATATCCAGCATTTTGAGCGAGTACACGTAATGAAATATAATTTATGTATTTGATAATGTTTTTCGAATCAATTTCCAAGAAGGATTACTTGTATATTTCATTCATAATCCTTGGTTTTAACAAAATTAACATATGTGTCAAACAGATGAAAAAAAAGGGTTTTACCAGGAAATAAATGTTTAACAGTCAATAAGAAAGCCTACAGCTACCTTCCTTATGTAACGCTGAAGGCTTATCCTCGGTATGTAAGATTATACGCTGTGAGACTTACAGCTAAGACTCCTGGAGTGAGCTTTAGTTAACGACAAAGTTCATAAGTGAGTGGGGGGTGAGTGGTGGCCAAGACGTGGAGGAGGGGGATATGTGGTGGCCAAGACGTGGAGGAGAGGATTGAGTGGTGGCCAAATCATGGTGGAGGGAGGTGAATGGTGGCCAAGACATGGAGGAGGGAAGTGCGTGTGGCCAAGACGTGGAGGAGGGAGGTGAGTGGTGGCCAAGACGTGGAGGAAGGAAGTGCGTGTGGCCAAGATGTGGAGGAGGGAGGTGAGTGATGACCAAGACGTGGAGGAGGGAGGTGAGTGGTGTGGGACGTGGAGGGGAGGGGGGAGGTGTGTAGTGGCAAGACGTGGAGGAGGGTGGTGTGTGGTGGCCAAGACGTGGAGGGAGGAGGTGTGTGGTGGCCAAGACGTGGAGGAGGGAGGTGGTGGTGTCAGACGTGGAGGAGGGAGGTGGTGGTGGCCAGACGTGAAGGAGGAGAGTGTGTAGGTAGCCAAGACGTGGAGGAGGGTAGCCAAGACAATGGAGGGAGGTATGTGGTGGCCAAGACGTGGAGGAGGGAGGTGTGTGGTGGCCAAGACGTGGAGGAGGGAGGTGAGTGGTGGCCAAAACGTGGAGGAGGGAGGTATGTGGTGGCCAAGACGTGGAGGTAATACTCACAACTTCTTCCTCAATTAAAAATTATTTATTCCAGAAAAATATAAAATAAGACTGAAATAAATTTCGCATTGATGTATGGTAGAATCAGTACCGGTATAGAGCGAATAACATCAGGTATAAATTAATAAGGTAAAACATTGAGTTATTTAATTGTAAGTAAACACACGAAATGTCACTTATTTAGGTGTTTAAAGAACATTAACACCTGGAGATGTTTATATTAAAAGTGACATAAGTCATCCCCACCCCAGTCCAGGAATGTCCCTCTCAGGACTCACATAAATCCCTAATATTTCATATAATCAGTTATAGTACATAGTTATATTCTAGATGTCAAATTTCTAAATTTCTTTAATATTTCATCTATTTTCCTATTTTTAAACATCCACTCTATTTGCTTGGGGACATTATTTATATGGGCATTTCTATATACATTAAGCAATGGGCATTCCAGTATATAATGTGGCAGGGTATGGGATCTGGGTGTTCTACAAACTCTACATTCTTTATCCTGTTCACTTCTCTCAGCTCCAAGTTCCCAATAATATTTATATCCTAATCTTAACCTCATATACATTGAATCTTTCCACCTACTTCCATCTTTCCCATATGTAAATTTTGTGTTCATGAGAACATGGTGGTAATGTTTCACTTTTCTCGTATATTTCATTCCTTTTGAAATTATCTTCTATTGATTGTATTTTCCGTAATTTGTTCCTTAATTGTTTCAAGGTTTTAGTACATATTATGTCGATCTCGGCCTTTTCCGTGGCTCTTTTTGCTATTATATCTACTGCTTCATTAAGACCAATGCCTACATGTGAAGGGACCCATACAAATTGAACATTATGGCCATTTTTCCTTATTGTATTTACTAATTTTCTACATGAACCAATAATGTGTTCAAAGACTGGACTCCCACTGTTCAAAGAATCCAAAGCTGCCCTACTATCAACAAAAAAATATGCATCTTTATACCTCTTTACAACATTTTCCAATCCTACTAACATTGCATATAACTCAACTTGTGTTGATGAAATAAAACTGCTCAACCGAAGTCCAATTTTGATGTCATCATTTCCTTGTTCTGTGTACTGTCTTATAAGGATCCCGCACCCTGCCCTACCACTTGACATAACTGAACCGTCACAATATACATGCAATGTGTTTATTTTAGGCAAATTACTATTCTTATTCCCATATAAAGACCTTAACTGTCCTGGTTCATGTAATGATTTCTTCATTGTGAGAGGCACTATGTCTAACTCTACGTCTCGTTCTTGACAGGGTGGATTCATACAACTTTTCTGAACAGCTGTACACCAGTCTGCCAGATTACATTTTTTTAATAATATTTACTAATCCATTCATGTATCCTCTCTTGCCTTGCCTGCAGAAGGTCCTTTTACCTTTTAAACCATCATTTATATCTTGTACAAATTTACCCCCACTGTTCCCTCTCATTAATCGAACTGCTGCAACTGTATTAATTTCATTGACCCTCTGTGAAATGCTCTGTAACCTTAGTTCCATTTTCATTATCTCAATCATTGCATTCTTTTGACACCCTAAAATTATTCTCATTGCTTCATTTTGCATGATCTCAAGCTTCCGTAGCCTTCCTTCACCAGTACAAGAGAGGACAGGTGCTGCATAGTCTATAAGTGATCTGATGGTAGAAATATACATCATTCTTAGTATGGGTACCCCAGCACCTTTACCACAACATGCTAGAGCCTTCAAGGGCTGTAATCTTGCTCTACATTGAGTGAGGACATGATATATTTCTGCCTCTTTACTTTCACTAGTAAAGCCAATATACATTCCTAAATATTTATACTTTGACACTTTCTCAACAATTTTTCCATTTAGAAAAACGGATTCAGTTCCTCTTCCTTTACATTCACACTTGGTTTTTTTCTTCATTGATAACTAAGCCCATCTTTTGAGAAAGAACAATAAAATTATTTAATGCAATCTGCAAATTTTTGACAGAGTTTCCATGAAATATGATGTCATCTGCATAAATGATGGTTACAACTCCTTTGGGATATTTGTGTGAGGCTTTCTTGTTCATTAACACATTAAATAACATTGGAATCAATATTCCCCCTTGGGGAGTGCCTAGTTCAAGTGCTCTTTCCTCAGACAAACATCCCTGATACCATACACAGATTCTCCTTCCATGCAAGTAGTCACCTATCCAGTGTAACAACTTTCCTGATACCCCTAGAGCAGCCAGTTCATTCATAACTACTTCACTGTGAGCTTTATCAAATGCTCCTTGTAAATCCACAAAAACTCTACATCTGTCTGCATCATTTGATAAACATTTTATAACACAGTCTGAAGTACATTTCCCTTAAAAAAAAACAAATAAATTACAAGATTGATTTTCCCCCACAATATATACAAGCCTATTTAATAATACTCTCTCCATCATCTTGGAAAAACAAGATGTTAAAGACACCGGCCTGTATCCACCAGTTGCCTTAGGGACAGGAATAACTATCGCTTTCTTCCATTCTGTTGGTAATCTACCCTCTGCATAGCTCATGTTGAATAAATCTAATAATGGACTATTTTCCATACCAACTAAGCAGTTCAAAATTTCATAAGTCACACCATCTTCGCCTGGTGCTGTAGATTTTCCTTGTTTAACAGCATTTAATAACTCATCTTCAGGAATATCTACACATGTTACATCACAATATTTAGAGCTGATGAAATAAATCTTCTTCTTTTATTTTGCCACTCATCTAAAGCTTATATTTTCCTGTTAGGCAGGGAGGCAACACTAGCAGCTTTAGCCCATTTGTCAACCAGTTTATTAGCTTCTTCCTCTGGATGAGGATGGCTAATAAAATTACTCCTTTTTCCTCTAATTTTGTTAATATCCTGCCATATTTCTTTGAGATTTTTACTCTCCCCAATGTGCAGTACAAAGTCTTGCCAATATTTCTCCCTTGCCTCCTTCCTAGCCTGCCCACATATTTTGGCTATATCCATGAAGATTTCCCGATCTTCTTCTCTTCTACCATTCTTTACCCAATCTTTATGTGCTGCCCTTAACATCTGTGTCCATTCCTTCAACATTTTGTCATTGGTATAGCAGTGTTTCCTAGCCCCATGTGTCTTATCATTTATCTTTTTCTGTGTTGCCTTAGTTAAATATCTTTCTATCTCCCCAACTAAGTCATTATAAAAGCTATCCATACAGACTGGTGTATAATTTCTGTACCATTTCTCTATATTTTGAGTAAACACTTGAGTGTCATCCTTGTTTAGTTTCAATCTCTTCCTCCTATATCTCACCTGTCTCTTCCCTAATGGTAATTGAACATACACAACAAAATGGTCACTGACTAGCTCCCTTATTATCTCACATTCTCCCTGGACTCCATGACTGCTTATCATGCAAGCATAGTCTAACCTTCCTCCTTTAATATGAGTCACTTCCTCATTTCCTAACAAGTAAGCATCTGGGTGATCTTGTAAAAATTGCCAAAATTTTATACCATTACAATTAATTCTCACCATTGTTTGGAGTCTTGGATGTCGAGCATTAAAATCTCCTACAGCCAAAGTTGAGTCCAAAAACATGCAATCTGGTAAGAAGTTGAGGTCAAAACAGCCTCCAGAAATGTACAAATTTGCTATGTTCAATTCTCCTTCCTTCAAATATACCTTTATACAGACACTTTCTATTCCTTGTACTCTACTCGGGCTTCCAACTAGTTCTGCTGGTATGGAATTCTTAATGTATGTTGAGACCCCTCTTATACCTTCACCCGAATAGAGATGAAATCCCTTATATCCAGACAGTTTAAGCAGGTCGCCTTTCCTGTCTCCAGTCTCTTGAAGGGTAATTATGTCAATATTATTTTTAAGGGTAAAGTAGTGTACATCTGTCACTCTATTTCGTAGACCATTAACATTCCAGGACATTATCTTAAGGTTAGCTAGATCCACGATTAATATTTACACATTTTATATCCTTTCCAATCAGATTCTTTAAGAAGGCCCAATCCTCCTGCACAGATTCCCATTTCCTCAAAAGTTTTTCTTTATCAGCATCTTTACACTTTACCAACACATTTTTAAAACTTTCAGTTGTTGCTCCCTGCACTACACAATCCTTTATTTTCCTCTCCTTCCCTTTAATACTTATTTTAAGCACTGAATTTTTCAAAAGCTTGAGCTCTTCACTTTCCTCTTTTCCTTCTAATTCTACATTATTCACAGCTTTGTTTTCCCTTTCTTTATTTATCACTGTATCAAGTCTTTTCTCTATCACTTCTATTTTCTGACCTAACTTTTACAAAAGCTGAAACATCTTACGCACCTCTTCTCCCAGAATTTCTTGCACAGTTTTATCACTAACCTGGAGGGCTGCACCACTACTCTCACTTGCTACTTGTTTATTACTCTGTTTGTTCCTGGCATCAACAACTCTTCCGGCCGCAATCGCAGTCCTATCCTTCTTGAATCTTCATGCCAGGCATTCTCAGGGATCACTGTCTCCACTGTCTGTGTGTTCTCCTGCTGTCTTGTCACTGTCAGACCACAGCGTACTTCTTCAGTGTTCTCTGAATAATTCCTTTGTTGGTCACTTCTCATACGTGGCCTCATCTCGCATGCAAATGAACTAGCATTGTGAGTTTTACCACAATTACAACAACAAGGCTTCACTTTCTCTCCTGCATTGATCTTGTCCTTACAGTTGCTAGATTCGTGCTTCTCCCACAGAATCTACAACGTGGGTCCAGTTGACAGCTCCAGGCCTTATGTCCCCATCTGTAACACTTGAGACACATTATTGGTCCCTCCACATATAGTGCCACCTTCCTATACCCTGCTCCTGTGATGAACACTTTCTCTGGAACCTTTCCTCTCATTAGAGCAATAACCTGGCTTCTCTCTTCTCCCCTTATTAAATGCCTCTTGACCCAAACAAATCTTTCGTCATCCAATAAGTATTCTGGATTTAGTATTACAGGGTACCTGAAGATTATAACCTTTGTAAGTAGTATGTCGCTCTCCTCTGGCAAAACCATCAGTAATCCCTTGTACCCAACAGTTGTCAACAATTCCACAGCCTCCA
>NW_024734589.1:0-11588 GCF_018991925.1 Homarus americanus | reverse complement strand
TAGTCTCTGGATTACATAGTCTCTGGATTACATAGTCTCTGGATTACCAACATGGTGGATTATTTCACATGAAGATTAAATCCCGTATGTTAAATGGCTTGGGACAGACAGTGGTTGAAACAGCAAGTGATTTAAAAGACTCCAAGACCTCGCTTACAAAGACACAAGACCTCGCCTACAAAGACCACAAGACCTCGCCTACAAAGACCACAAGACCTCGCCTACAAAGACCACAAGACCTCGCCTACAAAGACCACAAGACCTCGCCTACAAAGACCACAAGACCTCGCCTACAAAGACCACAAGACCTCGCCTACAAAGACCACAAGACCTCGCCTACAAAAGACCACAAGACCTCGCCTACAAAGACCACAAGACTCACCTACAAAGACCTGGGAACCTCACCTACAAAGACCACAAGACCACCTGAAGACCACAAGACCTCACCTACAAAGACCACAAGACCTCACCTACAAGACCACTAAGACTCGCCTACAAAGACCACAAGACCTCGCTCCTAAAAGACCACAAGACCTCGCCTACAAAGACAAACAAGACCTCGCCTACAAGACCACAAGACCTCGCCTACAGACACTAAGACCTCGCCTACAAAGACCACAGACCTCACCTACTACAAAGACCGCCACCACAAGACCTGAGACCTCACCCTACAAAGACCACAAGACCTCACCTACAAAAGACCACAAAGACCCCTCCACCTACAAAGACCACAAGACCTCACCTACAAAGACCACAAAGACCTCCTACAAGACACACAACTCACTTCTAAAGACCACAAGACCTCGCCTAAAAAGACCACATGACCTCCTTCTAAAGACCACAAGACCTCGCCTACAAAGACCAACAAGACCTCGCCTAAAAGACTACAAGACCTCACCTACAAAGACCACAAGACCTCGCCTACAAAGACCACAAGATCTTCACCCATAAAGACCACAAGACCTCACCTACAAAGACCACAAGACCTCGCCTACAAAGACCACATGACCTCGCCTACAAAGACCACTAAGACTCGCCTTAGGACCAATACCTCGCCTACAAAGACCACAAGACCTCGCCTACAAAGACAAACAAGACCTCGCCTACAAAGACCACAAGACCTCACCTACAAAGACCACAAGACCCCGCCTACAAAGACCACAAGACCTCACCTACAAAGACCACAAGACTCACCTACAAAGACCATAAGACTTCACCTAAAAGACTACAAGACTCGCCTCTAAAGACCACAAGACTCGCCTACAAAGACTACAAGACCTCGCCTACAAAGACAAACAAGACTCGCTTACAAAGACCATAAGACTCACTCCATAAAGACCACATGACCTCGCATAAAGACCACAAGACCACCTACAAAGACCACAAGACTCACCTACAAAGACCACAAGACCTGCTTCACAAAGACCATAAGACCTCGCCTTCCATAAAGACCACAAGACCTCGCCTACAAAGACAAACAAGACCTCGCTCATAAAGACCATAAGACCTCGCCTACAAAGACCAACAAGACCTCGCCTACAAAGACTACAAGACCTCACCTACAAAGACCACAAGATTCCTCCTACAAAGACAACAAGACCTCACCTACAAAGACCATAAGACCTCACCTACAAAGACCACAAGACCTCACCCAAAGCACCACAAGACCGCCTACAAAGACCACATGACCTCGCCTACAAAGACCACAAGACTCCTTCATAAAGACCACATGACTCGCCTACAAAGACCACAAGACCTCGCTTACAAAGACAAACAAGACCTCGCCTACAAAGACCACAAGACCTCGCCTACAAAGACCACAAGATCTCGCCTACAAAGACCACATGACCTCGCCTACAAAGACAAACAAGACTCGCCTACAAAGACCATAAGACTCGCCTACAAAGACAAACAAGACTCGCCTACAAAGACCACAAGACCTCGCCTACAAAGACCAACAAGACCTCACCTACAAAGACCACAAGACTCTGCCTACAAAGACCACAAGACCTCACCTACAAAGACCACAAGACCTCACCTACAAAGACCACAAGACCTCACCTACAAAGACCACAAGACTCACCTACAAAGACCATACAAGACCTCACCTACAAAGACCACAAGACCTCGCCTACAAAGACCACAAGACCTCGCCTATAAAGACCCAAGACTTCACCTACAAAGACCACAAGACCTCACCTACAAAGACCACAAGACCCTCACCTACAAAGACCACAAGACTCACCCATAAAGACTCACAAGACCTTTCTTTTCACTATTAAACAATTCCTCCTAGAGATCATTCAAACAGGCACAAAAAAAAGGTTATTCATAATGAGAGTCGAGGGGGTCTCTCTCACCTGTCCACCGGTCACACCTTAGCTCCCACCTGCTACTCTATTACGCTGTATAACCAAAATAATACGACTTTAACTCATCCACTCAAGGTAAATCTTTAATACGGATCACCTGAGGATTAGCTCACCTAAGCTTACTTTACCTGGTGATTAAACACCCGAACGCTACCTGGAATGAAGGAAGAAAGAAGGAAGAGAGGAATGAAGGAAGAAAAATGAGGAATGAAGGCAGAGAGAAATATGAACAATGAAGGAAGAAGAAAATGAGGAAGGAAGGAAGGAAGGAAGGAAGGAAGGAAGGAGGAAGGAAGAAGGAAGGAAGGAAGGAAGGATGGAAGGAAGGGAAGAAGGAAGGAAGGAATAAGTCCCAACACACAAGCCAACAGTTCTCATATAGTTACCCTCAAACTTATCACAGAAACTACACCCAGTTTCTATGGTCCAGCCAGGAATATTATATACATATGTTATTATTTCTCACCTGCTGTTTTACCTTAATAACTCATTTATAACTTCCTGTCACACCTGAAATGTTGATTATTATAGGAAAATGGTTTATCTTTTATGTGTGTGTGTGTGTGTGTGTGTGTGTGTGTGTGTGTTAGACAGTTTTTCCTCCTAAGATCAAAGAATATTTTTATAAGCCATCAAACAGATCTTAGTAGAATGCCTAAGTATCCTCTTTCCCCCTCCTCCCTCCCCACGCCCCCCTCCTCTCCCCCACGCCCCTCTTCCCCTCCTCCCTCCCCACGCCCCCTTCCTCTCTCCTCCCCTTCCTCGTCTCTTTCAATACAGCTTTCACGACCAATGAAGCTCTACACCCCCCTCGTTTATGGTAAGTCAAGGCTCTGCACAGTCACCCCAAAAACCATCTGGACTCGAGGACTCATGAGTCCCAGAATGAACACTGTGACTCCTGTTGTCTCGGTAGGGTTGTCAAAGCCTTCGTCCGTTGTGTCATATTGTTTGTTTCAATTTTGTAGGATATTTTTTTTTTGCGCCTGTACATAGCATCGGTCTCCTTAACCTGTGATAATTTTCCTCGGATTTGAAGCCAGTGATGAGCTCTTCTCTTCTCCCTCTCTCTCTTGTGGCTGAGTCCCATTGAGTCTTGGGGTCACCTGAATATTAACCCCTACTTAGCTCAATTCACCTTAAATTTAACCACCAATGCTAACCTAACCTAACCTCAACCAAATCAACCAAAGATTCAGGGGTCTGGTGCAAGGGATTCGAACTAGGACCCTGACGTTCCGGTTTCACAGTGGTCCTCTCTATCTATATCACCGTCATTATTCTTCCCCCAAAGCGGTCATGATATTCTATCCTGGGGCCGCCTCAGAGCATGGGTCCACAATCATGTCGTAAAGACGCGGGATTCCAACCTTCCGCTTCAATTTCACTTCCATTTTTTCTCCAGTGTCTTCTCGATTCTCATACAGTATTCTATTCTTTCCGAGAGAGAGAGAGAGAGAGAGAGAGAGAGAGAGAGAGAGAGAGAGAGAGAGAGAGAGAGAGAGAGAGAGAGAGAGAGAGAGAGAGAGAGTTCAAAGAGCTTGGGTTAGAGTTTTTTCATCCAGGTTAAAAGTAAATACAAAGCCTTTAACCATACCCCAGTCGTCTCACTTAAACTAAAAAAAAAAAAACTTTATCCTTATCTAAAACAGCTTGTGTAGCGATAACCCCGCTTTATCCACCCCTGTAGCTCCCTTAAAGTACAAAACACCTTAACCATCCCTTAAAAAGATCCCCTTAAAATGACATTATGTTCCTTGAGGGGTAATGTAGCCCGGTACTACACTCGACAGCCTTCACTACCCAAACTGTAGAGTCAGATGCATAATTAACAGGTGAGGAAGAATGTAGCACTGCCCCCCCCCTACAGGTACGAACTAACGACCTATAGAACGGCCACACACACACACACACACACACACACACACACACACACACACACACACACACACACACACACACACACACACTTACATAAAAACACCTACCTAATCAATACTAAATAACCCCCCAAAAAAATCAAAAATTTCCTCAATACAAAATAAAATCATCTATTTCCCACTGGATAAATACATTCCCCAAAAAATCCCTAAACATGTATATTATCTTATCCTACAAATCCTGTCTAACGTATAACAAACCACAAACTCAACGGAGAAGCATGAGCATACAGCCATTACACTGTCGGTACATCACATTAACCCCTGAGGACTACTAAGAAATTCCCTTTAGTGGTGGGGGTCGTTCTGTCGCTCAGGGGAGAAAACTAGGGCCGTAATGGTACTTTTTCCCTGCCATTTTCCCCCCAGTTTGTATTTCTCTCTCCATATGCATTCTCTCTCTCCTCTCTCTCTCCCCTTTCCTCTAGATGATTTTAAATTCTCCTTCACCTCTTCTTTCTTCTTCTCCTCCTCCTCTTCCTCCTCACCTTTCCTCCTCTCCTCCTCCTCCTCTCTACCTTTCCTCCTCCTCCTTCCCACCATCATCACCACCATCATCACCATCATCATCATTATCACCATCACGACAACTGGCTCCCACCACCACCATCGGGCCACTATACCTATGTTGAATTTCCCATCAAAGAAAGTCTCTAAAAGTTTGTTCCTTTCTTTGATCTTCCTGTTGATATGACGAAGGGAAGGGGGAAAGGAAGGGGAAAGGAAGGGGACAGTCTCACCCTTCGTTCCAACAGAACACCAACTTCCTCCCCACAACTCAAAAAAATCCCCAAATCGCAGAGAAATTTCTAAAATACACACCATTTCTCCTAACTCAAAAGATCTCTAAAATATCCCTCAAGATGCTAGGGTGATGGTTTAGTGGCGCTAGGTGATGGTTTAGTGGCGCTAGGGTGAAGGTTTAGTGGCGGTTAGGGCGATGGTTTAGTGACGCTAGGTGAAGGTTTAGTGGCGCTAGGTGATGGTTTAGTGACGCTAGGTGAAGGTTTAGTGGCGCTAGGGTGATGGTTTAGTGACGCTAGGGTGAAGGTTTAGTGGCGCTAGGTGATGGTTTAGTGACGCTAGGGTAAAGGTTTAGTGGCGCTAGGGTGATGGTTTAGTGGCGCTAGGTAAAGGTTTAGTGGCGCTTAGGTGATGGTTTAGTGACGCTAGGGTGAAGGTTTAGTGGCGCTAGGTGATGGTTTAGTGACGCTAGGTGAAGGTTTAGTGGCGCTTAGTGATGGTTTAGTGACGCTGGTTTCGTAATTCAACAGATAGATAGTTTAATGGTGCTTTGATAGTGCTGAAGTGAGGGTTTACAGCTGGAGTTATTTTTTTTATGGTTTCAGAGCAGTTTAGTGGCGCCAAGGGGAGCTTAAAGGTACATACATACATACATACAAATAGTTAAATACATACATACATACATACATACATACATACAAGGTGTAAACAGTGTGGACGTCAGTGCTCGAGGATTCTGGACGCGGGGACAGCGAGCCTTCGACATCAGATTTTTGATCCCATGGCCGCTTGTCACTGTAATTCCAGCTCTCGATGCTGCACATCGGAGGAACGAGAACGACAAGAGACGGGCATATGGGAGAGAATTCAAAATGTTGATCAAGGCAGCTTCACCCTCTAGTGTTCACAACCTCTGGTGGATGGGCCCAAGTGCAAGATGTTTCTACGCCAGACTCGCGGAGCTGATCTCCGAACAGAAGCAGCAGCCCAGAAGTTGTTACAGCCTGATGAGATGTCGACTGTCTTTCTCTCTTCGGTCGGCTTTTGCTCTGCCTCAGGGAACGAGAGCTTCTGCCCCAACCTGACAACTGCTGCAGATATTGACTATGAGGTTAAACACTGAATGCCGCATGGATCTGCGGCTCAACTAATTTAACACAGATAGGATAACTACTATGTATTGGGATATTTAATATTAAGGTAAATAAATGGTGGCGAAGGTGTGCTATTGGGAGGCTGGAGGCCACTTTAAAAAAAGTAGTAGTAGTAGAGGTAGTAGTAGTATTAAATAAGTTGTTGAGTTTGTTGTTTAAAGATACTGTAGGTAGGTCAAGGGACACAACTATTACCTTTATTATTTATTAATTCATTATACAAAAAGAACTTAAACACCTCACTGAGAGCCTCCTCACCGGACGACTATCCTCACTCGTCCGAGAAAATACTTCTTGTCCTGCTCTTCACTGACGACTTATCGTCCCCTCCTCACCGGCCTATCGTCACTTTCCGAGAGACAAAGTGTCGTCCCCATCAACGTCAATGGAAGACTTTTTCTCAACGGACGACGACTCATCGTCACTTTCTGAGAGACGACGTAGACGTTTTGAGGGGGGAAGATGGTCGTCCTCCTTCTACTGACGACTTTGTCGTCAGTTTCCTGTGGACGTTGACGTTTCTGGAGGGAAGATGGTCGTTCTCCTCTCACTGGACGAATCATCGTCCTCCTCACTGACGAATCATCGTCCTCCTCACTGACGAATCGCGTCCTCCCTCACTGGACGAATCGTCGTCAGCTTCCTGTGAATAGCCGTTCCTGAGGGGAGATGGTGCCCTCCCCCCATTGCACGCCTCCCTACAGCTCCTGTGGAACAGGCCTGTTCCTGAGGAAGATGGTCGTTCTCCTCCTCATTGCACGCCTCCCTCTACAGCTCCTGTGAACAGGTCGTCTCCTGAGGGGGAAGATGGTCGTTCCTCTCCTCATTGCACGCCTCCCCTACAGTTTCCTGTGGAACAGGTCCCTGGGGAGGATGGTCGTCTCCTCCTCATTGCACGCCTCCCCCACAGCTCCTGTGAATAGGCCGTTCCTGAGGGGGAGATGGTCGTTCTCCCCCTCATTGCACGCCTCCAGCTTCCTGTGAACAGGTCGTTCCTGGAGGGGGATGCCTCCCCCCCATTGCACGCCCCCTACAGCTCCTGAGGAATAGGTCGTTCCTGAGGGGAAGATGGTCGTCTCCTCCCCATTGCATGCCTCCCACAGCTTCCTGTGAATAGGTCGTTCCTGAGGGGAGATGGCCTTCCCCCTCACTGCACGCCTCTCACAGCTCCTGAGGAACAGGTCGTCCCTGAGGGAGATGGATTGCCTCCCCTCATTGCACGACCTCCCACAGCTCTGAGGAACAGGTCGTCCCTGAGGGAGATGGTCGCCTCCTCCCTCATTGCACGACCTCTGCAGCTTCCTGAGAATAGGTCGTCCCTGAGGGGGAGATGGTCGCCTCCCCACTGCACGACTCTACAGCTCCTGGAGAACAGGTCGCTCTGGAGGGGAGATGGCTTCCTCCTCATTGCACCACCTCCTCTACAGTTTCCTGGAATAGGTCGTTCCTGAGGGAAGATGGTCGTTCTCTCCTCATTGCGCCTCTCTACAGTTTCCTGAGGAATAGGTCGTTCCTGAGGGGGAAGATGGTCGTTCTGCCTCATTTTTCCCTCTACAGTTTCCTGTGAGAATAGGTCGTTCCTGAGGGGGAAGATGGTCGTTCTCCTCCTCATTGCACGCCTCCTCTACAGTTTCCTGAGGAATAGGTCGTTCCTGAGGGGGGAGATGGTCGTTCTCCTCCTCATTGCACGACTCCTCTACAGTTTCCTGAGGAATAGGTCGTTCCTGAGGGGGGAGATGGTCGTTCTCCTCCTCATTGCACGCCACCTCTACAGTCTCCTGAGGAATAGGTCGTTTCCGAGGGTGAAGGCGAGCCTTCTTCGCCTCACTGTACGACTTGTCAGTTTCCTGTGCAATAGGTCGTTTCTGAGGGTGAAGGCGAGCCTTCTTCGCCTCACTGTACGACTTGTCAGTTTCCTGTGCAATAGGTCGTTTCTGAGGGTGAAGGCGAGCCTTCTTCGCCTCACTGTACGACTTGTCAGTTTCCTGTGCAATAGGTCGTTTCCGAGGGTGTAGACGACTGCTCTCTACACGACGACCATGTTCACTTTCATCATGGTAAGGTGTCTCACGAGGCACCTGGGGATAGTCTTGTGACTGATGATCAGAGACATATTGCTCTTCCTCATAACAAGGTTGATTATAATAACAATTTGGATCGTTATAATTATTCCGGTGTGTTCTACGGTTGGTATACAGAACGGAAACTTTCAGGGGTCGGTTGTACACCAGTCGTCCATTATTCTCGAGGGCCAACATTTGGTGCCGCTTACCACAGTACCGGATTTTGGCAATGCCACGGTGCCACGTTCCATCATTATTATATGGCATATAACAATCCTTCATGCCCCCATCTTCATTAAAAATGTATACAATATCCTCATATGAACACTGAAACGAGATGTTCTGAACGTACACCCCGAATGCATCATAATCGTGAAAATTACCGCCTGAGACGCTTGATCGGTGAGAGTAGGCCATCGTTATTATTGGGTTAAGTGATCACTCTGGCAAGGAGGGGTGAGTTTACCTCAGTGTAATTAATGTAGTAAGAGGTACTGCACTTGGTACTATAGTTCTGAATACGAGGTGTAATGAACATAATTATACAACTATTGTACTACGTGTGCTGTAGTGAACATTTAGTACTAGTGTTGTAGTGAACATTTAGTACTAGTGTTGTAGTGAACATATAGTACTAGTGTTATAGTGAACATTTAGTACTAGTGTTGTAGTGAACATTTAGTACTAGTGTTATAGTGAACAGTTAGTACTAGTGTTATAGTGAACATGTAGTACTAGTGTTGTAGTGAACATTTAGTACTAGTGTTGTAGTGAACATTTAGTACTAGTGTTATAGTGAACATGTAGTACTAGTGTTGTAGTGAACATGTAGGTTTAAAGGTAGTAAATGATTAGTATTTTTGTGTGTTAGAAAGAAATCATGGTACTGGGTGTTGTAGTGAAATTATTTAGTACTAGTGTTAGTAGTGAATATTTAGTAATTAGTGTTGTAGTGAACATTTAGCAATTAGTGTTGTAGTGAAATATGTAGTACTAGGTGTTGGTAGGTGAACATGTAGTAATTAGTGTTGTAGTGAACATTTAGTACTAGTGTTGTAGTGAACATATAGTACTAGTGTTATAGTGAACATTTAGTACTAGTGTTGTAGTGAACATTTAGTACTAGTGTTGTAGTGAACATTTAGTACTAGTGTTATAGTGAACATGTAGTACTAGTGTTGTAGTGAACATGTAGTACTAGTGTTGTAGTGAACATGTAGTACTAGTGTTGTAGTGAACATTTAGTACTAGTGTTATAGTGAACATTTAGTACTAGTGTTGTAGTGAACATTTAGTACTAGTGTTGTAGTGAACATGTAGTACTAGTGTTGTAGTGAACATGTAGTACTAGTGTTGTAGTGAACATGTAGTACTAGTGTTATAGTGAACATTTAGTACTAGTGTTGTAGTGAACATTTAGTACTAGTGTTGTAGTGAACATGTAGTACTAGTGTTATAGTGAACAGTTATTAATAACATTAGGCAAAAGATATAATGATTTATATTTATCACACACACACACACACACACACACACACACACACACACACACACTTACATATATATACACAAACAATTACATACATACATATTAGTGGAATGAGAACTTACTGCAGCTTATGGTGATCAACATTATCAGTCGGTTATAACACAAGGAGGAACTGGATAACTGTGTCCATATCCAGACTGGTGAGAGACTGTTCGGGCACGCGTTGAATAGTATTGACATCAGATTGTAATGGTGTGAGGATAATTACTGTAGGTACAGGTACAGTCCCCTTCACTAGTGCGTTTACAGGGGGTCGTCAGGTTTTGTCCAGTGTGGCAAACCTGTGTTTGTTTACATTCGACAAAGAAGCGGAAAATAGTACAAATATGTTGTAATCAAATTAAAACAATATTAAAACAGCCTCAGACACAAGAAGAAGAGAGAGAGAGAGAGAGAGAGAGAGAGAGAGAGAGAGAGAGAGAGAGAGAGGAGAGAGAGAGAGAGAGAGAATAAGTATAACACGATTCATACAAACCATCTCACTTTACATGATAAGGCCATCTAATGCCTCCTTTCAGCCCCCCACCCCCTGGTCTACCCCCACACCCCCCACTCCACCCCCACACCCCTATCACCCCACACCCTTTGACCCACCCCCCACACTCCCACCTACCCCCCCCACACCCCCACTCCATTCCCCCCACACCCCCTTAATCTACCCCTTCCATGCCAGTTTAAACACAAAGCAACATCAAGGGTTTACACTTTTTAGGACCTTGTGGGGTAAGACAGCACACAACCCGTATTCAGTCTTTATTAACACAATGGACTTTTCACAGGCTTTTATACCTAGAAAATGAGCCTTAATGGATGACAGGGTTTGATATTAATGAGGTGTTTATGACAAGCGAAAGATTGTGGTATGTGGTTGTTGTGGCGGTGATGGTGGTTGTTGTGATGGTGGGGATGGTGGTTGGTTGTGATGGCAGATGGTGGTTGTGGCGGTGGTTGTTGTGGTGTGGTGATGGTGGTTGTTGTAAGGGATGGTGGTTGTTGTTGGTGTGATGGTATGTTGTGGTGGTGATGGCGGGTTGCTGTGTGTGTGGTGATGGTTGTTGTGGTGGTGGTGGTGGATGTTGTTGTGGTGGTGGTGATGGTGGTTGTTGTGATGGTGATGGGTGGTTGTTGTGGAGTCATATATGGTGGTTGTTGTGATGGTGATGGTGGTTGTTGTGGTGGTGGATTGTTTGTGGTGGTGGTGATGGTGGTTGTTGTGGTGATGGTGGTTGTTGTTGTGGTGATGGTGGTTGTTGTGGTGATGGTGGTTGTTGTTGTGATGGTTGTGGTGATGGTGGTTGTTGTTGTTGTTGTGATGGTGGTTGGTGGTGGTGGGTGGTAGTGATAATTGTGATTGTAATAATGGTTATTGATAGTGGTTAAAAAAAAAGCTATTACTTGTATCGATGTTATTATCCTCCATACAATTCCACTAACTTCACCACATAATCACTATATCATTAGTTTAATTATTTTCCACTTACCAGATTATACAACACCCTATCATTCACCCACCTATGGTACATTACCCATCAATCATCTATAACAACGTACCCACGAGACCAACCACGAGACCACGAGACATTTTACCTAATAACTTCTTAATGACTCTGCAATTATCACGAGGCCAGACACCTAAGAAATTACTAGAGTAATTAAGGTCAGTAATTAGCTCCATTAGATCAGGATTACGTCACAGTTTATCTCGAGTGATATATGATCGTAATTATAACCCGGATCTTGGGTTAGGCAATACGAAGTACAATGAT
>NW_024734588.1:0-7890 GCF_018991925.1 Homarus americanus | reverse complement strand
TGTAGGCCAACAATTTTTTTTCTTCACTTTCCAGACGGTGAAAGTCCCAACTGAACAGCAGGAAAAGGAAGACAACGAGAATGACTCACAGAGCCAAAGTCATGAATCTGATGACGTCATCTACCAGGTCATCCCTCGCCAAGCACAGGGAGGCGTCTAGGGAGGCACCTAGACATGGGTTAGTAGGATGATAGATTAGAAAATAATATTAGAATAGAATAAGTAGGGGTTCAGGGGTTGGGCTCTTAATAATAAGGGTAGGGTTGATTGCTAGATAAATTTTTCCCAATAGTATTAGCAGATAGTCGAGCTTTACACAGTAACACACCTTGGATAAAACTCATTGGTTACGATATTGCCACTGCGCAAAGCTGGGAGAGGATTTAGATATTTAAGCTATACACCTAATAAGCAGGACAAAGACAAGTGAGGGCATCTTTGTTAGAATACCAGGCAAGTGAGGTTGCCTGGGTAGGTATATTATAGGTCAGGTAAAATAACCAAGATCAGTATGCATGATATGTCAAACAGTCAATTGGGTTATACCCATGTCATTCCAGTATGACAGACAAAGCAGTATGGCAGAAGAGTTTTCTACACCCAACATGCAGCCCCTTAATACCAATGTGCTCTTGTGCAGGGCTTCTTCCTGGAAGGTGCACGCTGGGATCGTGAACAACATTGCTTGGCGGAGATGTCAGCCAAGCAGCTACATGACCAGTTACCTATCATCCTTTTCCAACCTGCTGCCCTCCCAGACATGTCACACCATGAGGGTATGTGCCCCCAACACACCTTCTCTTTACTCATTCCTTTACCTTGCCCTACATGTTCAATTTAATTTTCTTTATCACTGAGTCAGACCAGGTATTCTCATCAAGGTGATTTAACCATATCATTGGTTAAGATTTTATGGGTACCTGAAAATTGCTCCATGTCAAAAGTAATGATATGTCAGAATACTATTTACAAAATGAAATTTGGTTTATGTACTTTATAATAAAACCTAGATTTCAAACTATTTGAAACTATTGAATGGATATAACCTAGAATACAGTAGACAATTTTTTTCTGCAAATTGTTAAATGACTGGATTATTTTTATACACCAGTTATTCCTGTTCTCAGTGGATTTAAATGTAAATTAAGTGGTATACGTATATGTTTTAGTTTATATCGGCAAATATATCTTGGTGACAACTTTATTCACAGCAAAAAGAAAATCTTTACTCCTTTAGATTTTGAGATAAGACTACTGGTATGGTATGTCAAATTTTAAATAAATCATATTATTGATATTTAATACACTTAGTGGAGCTTACCAAAAATAAACACTCGTGACTTCTTTGCATGAAACACAAAGGGAATGTTCATTACAAGTGAACATAAAATTAAAATAATTTTTGAGCAGTTTGTTAAGATACTGTCATTAGTTACATAACCAAAATCTTTTGAAGGAATATGTAACCAAGAACTTATAACTTATGATTCACAAATTTTGATGAGTCTGAGATGTTAATGACATTTCTGCTAACTGATGTTTTATTTAGATTAGCCACACTCGTATATTGTCCTGAACTTATTTGCACAAAAATACATCACTCAGATACTGAAGTAGAATGATTCAGCTTAGTGAATACCAACAAACTCTCGATAATCTGGACTAATTGGAAGAAAGTTGATTCATAAACTACTTATTTTTATACATCATCAAATTGCCTGAAGATTTTCATAGCGTTGTCTGCAGGTGTGAGCTGTAAATATGAAGACCAGGCAGAAGAGAAAGGCATGTACCACTGCCCTGTGTACCGCACCAGCGAGCGGAGTGGCACACTCTCCACCACAGGACATTCCTCCAATTATATCCTTGATTTGATCCTGCCTTCCTCCCTCCCATGCCACCACTGGGTCAGTCGTGCAGCAGCAGCCCTTACCCAATTAGATGACTGAACCCCATGTATTTATCAGCAAGTCATCTTCAACTAACTGAATGACTGAAGATCATTTGCATACGTCACCCAACTGAATGGTCTATACTCTACTATGAATGAGCTGGATGACTGAACTCCATCTACATGCCACCATTTCTCAGTTGGATAAGTGAACATCATCTTAATTTGTAATCACTCAGAAGGATGAGAACTTCGTAACACATTACTACCATCCAGTTGGAAGCCAAACCAACATCCACACCATATGACAACAGACTGGCTAACCTAAAGTAAACCATATCTTCTCCAACTAAATCTAACTTTCTATATATTCCTAAACAAGGTGTCATGAACATTTTAAGGCATATTTTGTATCAGAGACAGAATATTGGCAATTTTCCTTGGCACTAGAATCAGACTTTGCCATGAAGCTTGTTGGTGTGATCAAACTACTTAACACTATATTACCTAAAACATATGCATTGTACATGCATAAAGAACTAATGTAATGCTGTATACATAATGTAATGGATCCACATGGTAATTTTCTGCCAAAACTTTTCACTACTATTGCCTGACCTGCCAAGGTGTGGTGTGTGTTCTTGTGCAGCGGACAAAGAAAAATGTTTTTTATCTTGTGCCTTGTCAGTTTTTCTGAAAACATTGAAATAATTCACAGATAAAGAGAATGATACGATACTAAGAGTAATTATCAGAACAGAACAGAACAGACCATGCCATTTAAGAGAGAGAGATGGCATTGGAAAGGTTATGCCTCCCAAATCCCAACCAGCAACTAAAATGAACTGAATCACAGATCTTTAGGCAATAGCTGCATGGGAAGGATGCATGCCCAAGTCACAGCTGAATGGCTGGGACTAGTGCACTGTCTTCGAATGCCCTGAGAGCACAACATCGCTAACAAAAACCAACAATATTGTACTACCACAAACACTTACAAAACTGTACCACCAACAGCAATAAAAAATAATAATGCCATTACCACCAACATATATATATATATATATATATATATATATATATATATATATATATATATATATATATATATATATATATATATATATATATATATATATATATATATATATATATATATATATATGTAATATTCAGAAATTTCAGAGTAATTTCAAATGCCCCGCCATGAGTGATACTGAGCGTTCAAGGTCATCTGAGGGGAGGGAGCCCTGCCTGCTCGTAGCGAGAGACTGCGGAACTAGGCCTATATGATATTAAATGTAATTTACCGAATTAATAATGATGCGATTCATGAAGTTAAGGGACTATTATTGAATTTGAAATTATTATAGATCGTTTAGCAGTCTGAATAATGTTACGGGTGTCCCAAGGAGTTATTAGTTAGGCGGTAAATATATCACGTAGGCCCAAGCTAGCGCCTTGGGGAGACACGACGCTGGCTAGCCCAGTCCCGGAGAGCAGTCACACAGACAAGACGCTCCGCGCGTCCATCAGAAATAGTCACGTGGCCTAGTCACCTGTGCTGCGCTATTGCAGTATAACAAGTAAGTCTCATTCGATCTCAGACAGGGTTAGATAGGGCAGTGGTAAAGTTAACTAGAGCTAACAGTGAGTTCATTTCAGGGTTTCCGTCAGAACCCACTTGACTGGAGTTGACCGGAGTTGACCGGAGTTTGACTGCGAGAGATTGACTGCCGTTTGAGACTGCCGTTGATGATTGAGGGTGGCGACTGTCGCCATTGGACCGATCAGAGTAGGCCTGTCACTGTTTAGCGGGGTACCAAAGGATCTCTTGAGGGAATCTAGCCGTCTGGGTGCCCAGCGGACGTCGGCTCACAACACCACATGTCCAGAGCCGCTTAGTGAAACCCTCTTGCTAACGGGAAGCTAAAGCTCCTCTCAACTGCACAGGGTCTGATTGGCTCACTCTCTTCCTGCCCATGGATGCACTGGGAGTACACTGAGGCTATCTGAGTATATTAATGGTCACACACTGAGACCGTGAGTCTAGGACTCTAGGAGATACCTAGAGGAACATTTTATCTTCCTTATCACGGGTGTAGTTAACACCATTCCTCAGACTGATATTATCTTGACGTGTGTAGTTTAATATTTCTTAAATAATTTTGATAGTAGTGTTTTTTGAATGTTTGTGCCATTAAGTGGAACCAGAGTGATACTGTGATTTGATTCTTTTAATGCCTCTAATTGTTCTTCATAATTCTGATCTCAGGTATAACCTTGTTCCCCAGAGCAGTGGTTAGGTTAGGTTAGGAAGTGTACACCTGTTGGGGTGCTATAATTTTGTTGAGTGATATTATTTTGCTGAAAGCCCTTAGGGCCTATTCATTGTAGAGTATTTAATTTCTTATCTTTTATTACCATTCCTCAGTGACTGATATTATTTTGTGAAAGCCCTTAAGGCCTGTTCATATGTGCAATTAACATTTCTTAATACTTTAAATTTATTGTTGCCTGTGTTTCTAATAATTTCTATGTCATGTATAACTTTTATTCCCCAGAGTAGTGGTTAAAGTTTAAGTGAAGAGGTGCGCATATTGGTGTACCATTATTTGATTGTGTTTGTAGTGTTGGAGGGAATATAAGTGTCTAAATTTTACAGTGTGTCTCATTCATCCCAGTCACAGACGCTATCCTTCCACGGGTCACGGACAATTCATTTGTTTAGTAGATTTAAGTGTTCTTGTGCTGGTTCGGGATTTTTCTCAAAGGGGCGCTTCCACTGCCATTACCATCTATTAAATTTTAATAAACCCCAAGTCAAGTGAGAAATTAAAGTCCAGTAAATTCCGACCGTTTACAAATGGTAGCAGAGCGTAGTTTTTAATGTCGTGACTGATAGTACTGTGGTTGGGATAATGAACGCTATCATGTGTTGGTTAGTAATGGTAGGGATTGAACTCGCACTGATGCTCATCCTTGTGCCCGGACTGAGTTGGTTAGGCTTGACAATAGAGATGTGTATGAGGAGGAAGAGAGACGGCCGCGGGACCTTGGTACAGCTGAGAGAGGAGTTCGGAGACCTAAAGAGGGATTATCAAGCACAGGTAAACAGGTTCAAGTGGGAGTCTCAGGCACACATTCAACGGTTCAGGGAGGAAACAAGGGATGAATGTCAGGCCCACGTCCAGCAGTCAAGGAAGTGTGAGGTCCAAGTGGGAAATATAGGGGTACGTAAGTAATTCAGAGAGGTTGATCGAGCCCTCCAGCTGAGAGACAAGACGAAGCCGACCGATTACAGTTTAGGGTGCATGGTAATGAGAAAAGGCAGGGTGTAGGGGGTGAGTTGGAGGAGTTGTGAGTAGGGCAGAGGGGATTGGAGAGATGGTTAGGTCAGAGATGTGCGTTGAGTAGTGGTTGCTGTCATGAGCGGGATTGAGTTGCTGTCATGAGCGGGATTGAGTTGCTGTCATGAGCGGGATTGAGAGTACGGTTGTAATGTCCAGGGCCTCACTAAGATGGACTGGTACATTGTCAGAGGGTTGGTCTGCCGGCATGAGGTTCGGAGACGTGGACTGAGTATTGTTTTGACACTGGTTCCTCTTAGCTCAAGGGCCAGGCAAAAGGAGAGCATGTTGGAGATGGACTGAGTATTTTTTTTGACACTGGTTCCTCTTAGTTCAAGGGCCAGGCAAAAGGAGAGCATGCTTGTTTTGAACTGTGTATTTTTTTTTGACACTGGTTCCTCTTAGCTCAAGGGCCAGGCAAAAGGAGAGCATGCTTGTTTTGGACTGTGTATTTTTTTTGACACTGGTTCCTCTTAGTTCAAGGGCCAGGCCAAAGGAGAGCATGTTTGTTTTGGACTGTGTATTTTTTTTGACACTGGGTTCTCTAGTTAAGGGCCAGGCAAAAGGGGAGCGTGATGTTCTGGTTGGATTGAGTTGGGCTAGGAAGAAATGGAGTTGCTAGCTGCGAGTGGAATAGTACAGAGTTGAAGGTGGGTTTTAAGTTGTTCTCTCAGCACATGAGGGCAGTGCTGTCTTTTTTAGGGGGGTCGAGTGTTAGCGGGAGAGAAAAGGAGACAAGAGAAGACGGGAATGCTGCATTTAGCAAAAGGGGTGAGGTGCAGTCCTTAGAACAAAATTTTAGGGGGGTCGTATGCATGTTTTCTCAGCACATGAGGACAGTGCTGTCTTTTTTTTAGGGGGGTCGATTGTAATATTCAGAAATTTCAGAGTAATTTCAAATGCCCCGCCATGAGTGATACTGAGCGTTCAAGGTCATCTGAGGGGAGGGAGCGCTGCCTGCTCGTAGCGAGAGACTGCGGAACTAGGCCTATATGATATTGAATGTGATTTACCGAATTAATAATGATGCGATTCATGAAGTTAAGGGACTATTATTGAATTTGAAATTATTATAGATCGTTTAGCAGTCTGAATAATGTTACGGGTGTCCCAAGGAGTTATTAGTTAGGCGGTAAATATATCACGTAGGACCAAGCTAACGCCTTGAGGAGACACGACGCTGGCTAGGCCCAGTCCCGGAGAGCATTCACACAGACAAGACGTTCCGCGCGTCCATCAGAAATAGTCACGTGGCCTAGTCACCTGTGCTGCGCTATTGCAGTATAACAAGTAAGTCTCATTCGATCTCAGACAGGGTTAGATAGGGCAGTGATAAAGTAAACTAGAGCTAACAGTGAGTTCATTTCAGGGTTTCCGTCAGAACCCACTTGACCGGAGTTGATTGGAGTTGATTGGAGTTGATTGGAGTTGACTGGAGTTGACCGGAGTTGACCGGAGTTTGACTGCGAGAGATTGACTGCCGTTTGAGACTGCCGTTGATGATTGAGGGTGGCGACTGTCGCCATTGGACCGATCAGAGTAGGCCTGTCACTGTTTAGCGGGGTACCAAAGGATCTCTTGAGGGAATCTAGCCGTCTGGGTGCCCAGCGGACGTCGGCTCACAACACCACATGTCCAGAGCCGCTTAGTGGAACCCTCTTGCTAACGGGAAGCTAAAGCTCCTCTCAACTGCACAGGGTCTGATTGGCTCACTCTCTTCCTGCCCATGGACGCACTGGGAGTACACTGGGGCTATCTGAGTATATTAATGGTCACACACTGAGACCGTGAGTCTAGGATTGTAGGAGATACCTAGAGGAACATTTTATCTTCCTTATTACGGGTGTAGTTAACACCATTCCTCAGACTGATATTATCTTGACGTGTGTAGTTTAATATTTCTTAAATAATTCTGATAGTAGTGTTTTTTTGAATGTTTGTGCCATTAAGTGGAACCAGAGTGATACTGTGATTTGATTCTTTTAATGCCTCTAATTCTTCATAATTCTGATCTCAGGTATAACCTTGTTCCCCAGAGCAGTGGTTAGGTTAGGTTAGGAAGTGTACACCTGTTGGGGTGCTATACTTTTGTTGAGTGATATTATTTTGCTGAAAGCCCTTAAGGCCTATTCATTGTAGAGTATTTAATTTCTTATCTTTTATTACCATTCCTCAGTGACTGATATTATTTTGTTGAAGCCCTTAAGGCCTGTTCATGTGTGCAAACAACATTTCTTAATACTTCAAATTTATTGTTGCCTGTGTTTCTAATAATTTCTATGTCATGTATAACTTTTATTCCCCAGAGTAGTGGTTAAAGTTTAAGTGAAGAGGTGCGCATATTGGTGTACCATTATTTGATTGTGTTTGTAGTGTTGGAGGGAATATAAGTGTCTAAATTTTACAGTGTGTCTCATTCATCCCAGTCACAGACGCTATCCTTCCACGGGTCACGGACAGTTCATTTTGTGTAGTAGATTTAAGTGTTCTTGTGCTGGTTCGGGATTTTTCTCAAAGGGGCGCTTCCACTGCCTTTACCATCTATTAAATTTTAATAAACCCCAAGTCAAGTGAGAAATTAAAGTCCAGCAAATTTCCGACCGGTTATATATATATATATATATATATATATATATATATATATATATA
>NW_024734587.1:0-10981 GCF_018991925.1 Homarus americanus | reverse complement strand
GTGCTTCGTGACAACATCCAGGGTATCACCAAGCCCGCCATTCGTCGTCTAGCTCGGCGTGGAGGTGTTAAACGTATATCCGGCCTCATCTACGAGGAGACCCGCGGCGTCCTCAAGGTGTTTCTGGAGAACGTCATCCGTGACGCCGTCACCTACACCGAGCACGCAAAAGGAAGACCGTCACCGCCATGGATGTGGTGTATGCCCTGAAACGGCAGGGCCGCACCCTTTATGGTTTTGGTGGTTAATCAACCTGATTGACGGGCGCACACCACCACCACCACCACCACGACAAAGAAATATACGGACCTAATTTTAGGTCCACATTTAAATCGCTAAAGAGTTGGTTAGACACTGAGTAAATCGTTGAAAATAAATCCAATAACATGTTCCTCTCTAATTCTGGAATTGTAACGTCACTGAACCTCACGAAATGTAACCCAATGTAGTTTATAATCTATCCTAACATGACATAACGTAACCACGCACTATATTACTTCGGTAAGAGTATTGAGTTTTAATACGCAAAGTTGCAGTTATCATTCATACATACATAACATGCTAGTGGCAGGGGGGATTGAAGTGAATTTTAGGAGGAGAGAATAGGTGCAGTGGCTAAACAGTGCTTGCGTGAGGGACTTTAAGCAGCAACTCGCCTGGATGCGGCAGGATAGAGTCAGGTCAAGCGTCCGGTGCATGTTGGGTTCCGCCATGGTTTCTCAGTGTTTGGTCGGCTTGATTGTGTGTGTTGTTTTCTTGTTTGGAGGAAATGTCTTGGTATTCTTCTTCTTAGCTTGAAGTTGATTTTCTTCTAACTCTTCTCCTCTTGTTGTTCGTCTTCCTCGTGTCTGCTATCATTCTGTAAAGACTCTATATATGTATGTAGGTATGAGTGAGTAACAGTTGCCGGTTACAGTGATACTTCATATTCGCTGGTGTTGTACTGTATGGCTTCGGTATTTCTTAATATACAAACGGCACCGTTAGGGGATTGAGGTATTTAAAAACCAGCCTGCATTACTTATATATAGAAATAAATAATGTGGCTTGGACAATAATGACGACTACTCTCTCCTACCTTCCCCAAACAAGGGCTTTTCGAAAGTATACATTGGACACAAATGACTTAGTACATCATAAATTGGTGGTTTAACAAAAGCCCTCATTAGAGAAAGGTGAAGGAGCACACAGTGAACATACAGATTAATGTTTGCACGCGTAGATCATGTAAGGTGAGATGTTGAACACCAGACACGTAGTGTAGTAACTCCCTCACAGATGGCGTTATGAGGGGCCTGATGATGTAGCAGTTACCTCACAGATGGTGTTATGAGGAAATTCACATGATGATGCTGTAGCAAAACATTCACTACGTGTTGTCGTAGCATCTTGGGGACACCACGTGGTCGACATGACTCACTCATTCAAGTGGGTGAGGTGTGGTCCCAGGCCTCTCTATCGTGGAGTCTCAGGGGAAGTATAACTGGGTACCTGGGACCTCACTGTGTGAAGGTGGTTAGCTAGCTTGGGTAAGACTCAACTGCCGAGTTGTTTTTCACTGAGTTAAGCACTGTTCACCACTATTCATCACTGGTTCCATTCCTTGGCCAAATGAGATAGTACCTTATGGCAAGAACTTGTTGATAGTCCGCTGGGGAGGAGGGTTCAGGGGAGTGAGTTGGTATGGGCCAACATATAAATAATAATAATAATAATAATAATAATTAATGGTTTATTGAAAGAGCTTGGCAGCCAGAAGACTGAAAATATACAGTTACATATTTGGGGAATGGGTTACGAATTACAAATAATATACAAGTAACATGAGTGACACAAATAAGACATATAATAACTAGCTGGGGAAAAGCTCAAACTACAGTTCATTTCAACATAGTGACAGTGCAAGGAGTAGTGTTTACTGGGAGTGAGTACACTGATTTATTACAAGTTATCGATAATTTACAATGTCAGATCAATGGCGTTCTTATAAGGACCAGTTCAAAAAATCACGTTGGGTTGGCTGATGCGGTTAGTCAGTATACCCGGACTAGGATCCTGTAGAGAGCTGTAGAAGTTTCTACCAACCACGATGAGGTCGGTGACAGCTGCAGAGAGTCTGTGGTCATCAGCAAGGAGTTTGACATGTGACAGGGTTGTGGTAGAACAATCTGCATGGCCTTGCACTTTTTCGAGGTGTTTACGTTGGGTGGCATTTAGGGAGGAAGACCAGGTGGAGGAGGCATAGGTGAGCTTGGGAAGTATGAATGTTGTGTAAACACTGAGGAGCTCGTGTGCAGGACCACCGAGGGACTTGAGTCGGCGTAGGAGGTGGAGACGGAAACTGGAGGATTTGATAACTTCACTGACGTTTGGTTTCTAATTTAGTTTGTTGTCTATATGTATGTGTGTGTGTGTGTGTGTGTGTGTGTGTGTGTGTGTGTGTGTGTATACTACTGTACTTTTTAGATCCTCCTACGCAACCTAACCTATTATAGTTAAGTATAGTAGGCTATACACTATTTTGTTAGTATGTGTTATAAAATGAAATTGCATGTTATTATTATTAATATTATTATTATTAATATTATTATTATTATTATTATTATTATTATTATTAGTAGTAGTAGTATTATTATTATTATTATTGTTATTATTATTACATGCTAATATAATACTAAGTTGCCCGCCAGATTTCCTCAGAGATGGGAGGAGCACATTGGCGGCGGTGTTGTTTATACTCCGCCCGATTACTGATTCCTATTCACCGAGCCAGAGCTGGCGGGCGGCGTGTTATGTGCCACGTTTTGTTTCCCATTGGGCGTACCGCTCAGCTGGGGAGTAGGAGATTTCAGAAAAAGAAAGTTTGAGTGGAGAGCACACCTTTTCCTTCACATACAGTTATCTTAGACCATCTACTAGTATAATAGTTTGCACAAAAATACTCTACACTCTTTCTAGGTTATTGTTATGTTGTTTTTTTTTTTTTGACTTCTCATCAGATTGTGCATTCAACTAATATACACTATTAGTGTGTTTATTATTATGTTTTATAGTATTATTTCGTATAATATTGGGTAACACAATTATAGTCACTAGTATAGTATATTATTGGGGGTTTATAGCAGTTTGTGGTCTAATAGTATCATGCTTTATGAGTGGTGTTCTATGTAGTGATGATTAGGCAATAAAATATGCTTTGGGTGTTTATAGCAGTTTGTGGTCTACTAGTATCATGCTTTATGGGTGGTGTTCTATGTAGTGATGATTAGGCCATAAAATATGCTTTTGGTTTATTGCTAACAAAATATACTTTGCTCTACCGCTGTAGTGCAAAACAGGGTGAAACTTACATACACCGTTAATAAAGTATTGATGGAAGAAGAAGAAGAAGAAGAAGAAGAAGAAGAAGAAGAAGAAGAAGAAGAAGAAGAAGAAGAAGAAGAAGAAGAAGAAGAAGAAGAAGAAGAAGAAGAAGGAAGAAGAAGAAGAAGAAGAAGAAGAAGAAGAAGAAGAAGAAGAAGAAGAAGAAGAAGAAGAAGAAGAAGAAGAAGAAGAAGAAGAAGAAGAATAAGAAGAAGAAGAAGAAGAAGGAAGAAGAAGAAGAAGAAGAAGAAGAAGAAGAAGAAGAAGAAGAAGAAGAAGAAGAAGAAGAAGAAGCGAAGGAAGAAGAAGAAGAAGAAGAAGAAGAAGAAGAAGAAGAAGAAGAAGAAGAAGAAGAAGAAGAAGAAGAAGAAGAAGAAGAAGAAGTAAGAGGAAGAATTGTGGAGGGAATGAACAGTGAGACAATGTAAAGCCTCCGGGATGGCGGCAGCGTTTCTGTTATTAATATATAATAAGACAATAGGAAAATATGTTGTTGTCTCTACCTGTATTATTACCTTTGCGATAGCATGGTTCAATTTTGGGAGGACATAGGAAGGAGCAGGAGGTTAGGAAGGAGCAGGAGGTTAGGAAGGGATTTGTAGTGGGAGAGATAGTGTCTGTGATCCTCGGGTCACCACTCCTCGGATTGTGTCAGTTCAAGTTTAGAAGCTCCAACAACTTTCCCTGAATACGAATTGGCAACCTTTCGATTTACAACAGGTACCTACTTACTGCTACAGTAGGTAGGTGAACAGGGACCAAGGGGGCTAGGAAGAGTGTCCAAACAACTTGCTCCTGCCTGCCTGTGTGATGTAGTCGTGGCCAGAATTAGGTTAGGATACAGACACATCTGGCTAGTTAGTAACGCTGTACCCATAAAGGAACACTCAGCATGTAAACTTGGTGATACACCTTTAAAGCACTACTATATTATTGAATGGGACACTGTCAAAGACTTCAGGCCACCTCACTTATTGTATCTTGAACTATGTCATTACTTCATTGAGGACATTACATTCTTGCTTTTTATCCCAAATTGGCTAGCCCACACTGGTAAATGTGTACTGTACTGTCAATGAATCTGATGTATTTCTTTGTGTATGAACCTGACTGAAAATAAGGTCGCCTCCCTGGCTGCTGCTGCTGCTTCTTGCGCCCTTCTAAGTCCCGTTTAAGTCCCCCACCCCAGGCCCCCACAGTACCCCTTCACATCTACACCATTCAAAATCAATTTCACTCTATTTCCACAATACTATGCTAATTATACGTAAAATAGAGTGTTATCCTGCAAAACGTTGATGTCGTATATTTCTCTCTTTAAGTGATATCCTGTGGCTCCGAAAGGAGCCTGTTTGGTTAGGTTGTCTTGTGTGAACGAACCTTGGGTTCTTTTTTCTTCTCTGTCTTCTTGGGGAGGAGCACAGCTTGGATGTTAGGAAGGACACCCCCTTGGGCAATGGTGACTCCAGACAGGAGCTTGTTCAGCTCCTCGTCATTGCGAATGGCAAGCTGAAGATGACGTGGGATAATGCGGGTCTTCTTGTTGTCGCGGGCGGCGTTACCGGCCAGCTCGAGCACTTCTGCTGCCAGGTACTCCATGACGGCTGCAAGGTACACAGGTGCACCTGCACCAACACGCTCAGCATAGTTGCCTGTACGCAAGAGACGGTGGATCCTACCCACGGGGAACTGGAGTCCGGCCCTGCTAGAACGGGACTTTGACTTGCCCTTCACCTTGCCTCCCTTGCCGCGTCCTGACATGTTGCTGCTGCTGCTTTTCGTGATAGGAGTTAAATTTCCGCCCGCCACCTTGGTCTTTTATACCAAGCTCAGGATCAGGCCAGGTGGCCGTCTCGCGGACCCAACCAATGTAAGAGAGCCGCAGCTGCAGCCAGTCTGATCCTGAGCGGCCCGCTCGGTATATAAGGAAAAGTTAGTCGGGCCAGTTTTCAATTCTCTCGCTCCGCGCCACGAGTAACTTTGCCGCCATGCCTCCCAAAACTTCCGGAAAGGCTGCCAAGAAGGCTGGAAAGGCCCAGAAGGCCATTGCCAAGGGTGACAAGAAGAAGAAGCGCAGGAGGAAGGAAAGCTACAGCATCTACATCTACAAGGTACTGAAGCAAGTGCACCCCGACACAGGAGTCTCCTCCAAAGCTATGTCCATCATGAACTCTTTCGTGAACGACATCTTCGAGCGCATCGCCGCCGAGGCTTCCCGCCTGGCGCACTACAACAAACGCTCCACCATTACAAGTCGGGAAATCCAGACAGCTGTCCGACTCTTGCTGCCCGGTGAACTGGCCAAGCATGCCGTGTCTGAGGGCACCAAGGCTGTCACCAAGTACACCTCTTCCAAGTAAGAGGTTACTTGTGCACAACAAACACGCCATCCCACTACTACAACTTAATCGGCTCCATCGGAGCCACAGTTACATGTTAAAGAGACAGTTAACGACAGTGATATATTGAGAGGGAAATAAATAAAAAAAAAATTATAATAATCTGCATTCTCTATTGGCGTAGAAACCGGACTAAATCGAAACATAATAAATAAATAAATAAATTCTGCGTGGAGTAGTTGTACACCCACTGCAAAGTGACATACATGGAGTGTGTTTGGGCTTCATTTCTTGTTTGCAGCACGCCTATTTCATGTAAACAATTTTTTTTTTTTTTTTTATTGTATGTTCTTTTATTTTATTTATTTATTTACTTACTTATTCTTTATATATTTATTTGTTACTAGCTCTTGTTTGTTGCACCCACCCACCTCCCGAATTGATGACCTACTATACAATCGTACCTCCACGAATGTTACCAACTTACCGTTAGGCGATTTGGGTAACCGAAATTAATGCTCTCCGACCACCAACCATTTAGATTGTCATGAAAATTATCTTCAGAACAGTTCTTTGGCCCTGAGAAGGGCCGAGTTATAGATGTCTGGTAGGTTTTGTTGTGCTTTTTGTTTTTCCCCAAGGAAGAGGACTTAAGCACGCTCTCCGCGGATGCGCCGGGCCAGCTGGATGTCCTTGGGCATGATGGTAACGCGCTTGGCGAGAATGGCACACAGGTTGGTGTCCTCGAAAAGACCCACCAGGTAAGCCTCAGAGGCTTCCTGCAGAGCCATGACGGCAGACGACTGGAAGCGCAGGTCAGTCTTGAAATCCTGGGCGATCTCACGCACCAGGCGCTGGAAGGGCAGCTTCCTGATGAGTAGCTCTGTGCTCTTCTGGTAACGACGGATCTCACGAAGGGCGACGGTTCCGGGCCTGTAACGATGGGGCTTCTTGACACCACCGGTGGCTGGGCGGACTTGCGAGCTGCCTTGGTGGCAAGCTGCTTCCGTGGAGCCTTGCCTCCAGTGGACTTGCGGGCAGGCTGTTTAGTACGGGCCATCTCGACGACGAAATAGTCAATACGGGCGGCCCGGCAGGCGGGCGGGCTTATATACAGACATTCTCCACCTCAGTGGCCACCTCATTGGCCACGAGTGCCGCATGCGTCATCCGCAAGCTACGCCCCACCTCCAAGAGGGAGGGACGGCCTTGGATGAACGATACTACCGCTGCGTCCACAGCACGCCACCCACTCCCACCAAACCGTGGGCGAAGCCACACCAGGACCACCTGTAGTAGCAACCACAACAACATGACTGGACGAGGCAAAGGAGGCAAGGGACTTGGAAAGGGTGGTGCCAAGCGTCATCGTAAGGTGCTTCGTGACAACATCCAGGGTATCACCAAGCCCGCCATTCGTCGTCTAGCTCGGCGTGGAGGTGTTAAACGTATATCCGGCCTCATCTACGAGGAGACCCGCGGCGTCCTCAAGGTGTTTCTGGAGAACGTCATCCGTGACGCCGTCACCTACACCGAGCACGCAAAAAGGAAGACCGTCACCGCCATGGATGTGGTGTATGCCCTGAAACGGCAGGGCCGCACCCTTTATGGTTTTGGTGGTTAATCAACCTGATGGACGGGCGCACACCACCACCACCACCACGACAAACAAATATACGGACCTAATTTTAGGTCCACATTTAAATCGCCAAAGAGTTGGTTAGACACTGAGTAAATCGTTGAAAATATATCCAATAACATGATCCTCTCTAATTCTGGACTTGTGGTATGAGTATAGGTTGTGTGTGAACGTGTTGGAACCACTTCCTAATAATTGTCAGTCAGTCAGTCAACATTCACCTAACCTCCAGGTACCTCACCTAACTTCCTGTAGCGTCACCGAACCTCACGAAATGTAACCCAATGTAGTTTATAATCTATCCTAACATGACATAACATAACCACGCACTATATTACTTCGGTAAGAGTAATGAGTTTTAATACACAAAGTTGCAGTTATCATTCATCATACATACATACATACATACATACATACATACATACATACATACATACATACATACATACATACATACATACATACATACATAACATGCTAGTGGCAGGGGGGGATTGAAGTGAATTTTAGGAGGATAGAATAGGTGCAGTGGCTAAACAGCGCTTGCGTGAGGGACTTTAAGCAGCAACTCGCCTGGATGCGGCAGGATAGAGTCAGGTCAAGCGTCCGGTGCATGTTGGGTTCCGCCATGGTTTCTCAGTGTTTGGTCGGCTTGATTGTGTGTGTTGTTTTCTTGTTTGGAGGAAATGTCTTGGTATTCTTCTTCTTAGCTTGAAGTTGATTTTCTTCTAACTCTTCTCCTCTTGTTGTTCGTCTTCCTCGTGTCTGCTATCATTCTGTAAAGACTCTCTATATGTATGTAGGTATGAGTGAGTAACAGTTGCCGGTTACAGTGATACTTCATATTCGCTGGTGTTGTACTGTATGGCTTCGGTATTTCTTAATATACAAACAGCACCGTTAGTGGATTGAGGTATTTAAAAACCAGCCTGCATTACTTATATATAGAAATAAATAATGTGGCTTGGACAATAATGACGACTACTCTCTCCTACCTTCCCCAAACAAGGGCTTTTCGAAAGTATACATTGGACACAAATGACTTAGTACATCATAAATTGGTGGTTTAACAAAAGCCCTCATTAGAGAAAGGTGAAGGAGCACACAGTGAACATACAGATTAATGTTTGCACGCGTAGATCATGTAAGGTGAGATGTTGAACACCAGACACGTAGTGTAGTAACTCCCTCACAGATGGCGTTATGAGGGGCCTGATGATGTAGCAGTTACCTCACAGATGGTGTTATGAGGAAATTCACATGATGATGCTGTAGCAAAACATTCACTACGTGTTGTCGTAGCATCTTGGGGACACCACGTGGTCGACATGACTCACTCATTCAAGTGGGTGAGGTGTGGTCCCAGGCCTCTCTATCGTGGAGTCTCAGGGGAAGTATAACTGGGTACCTGGGTCCTCACTGTGTGAAGGTGGTTAGCTAGCTTGGGTAAGACTCAACTGCCGAGTTGTTTTTCACTGAGTTAAGCACTGTTCACCACTATTCATCACTGGTTCCATTCCTTGGCCAAATGAGATAGTACCTTATGGCAAGAACTTGTTGATAGTCCGCTGGGGAGGAGGGTTCAGGGGAGTGAGTTGGTATGGGCCAACATATAAATAATAATAATAATAATAATAATTAACGGTTTATTGAAAGAGCTTGGCAGCCAGAAGACTGAAAATATACAGTTACATATTTTGGGAATGGGTTACGAATTACAAATAATATACAAGTAACATGAGTGACACAAATAAGACATATAATAACTAGCTGGGGAAAAGCTCAAACTACAGTTCATTTCAACATAGTGACAGTGCAAGGAGTAGTGTTTACTGGGAGTGAGTACACTGATTTATTACAAGTTATCGATAATTTTTACAATGGTTGGGACTGGGCTGTTCTTATAGCGATCAGTTCGTGCACGTATGGGCTGGGCTGGATGCGGTTGTGGTGTCGAAGAGCAATTCTCGGACTAGGGATCTCAGGTGGTAGTAGGAGCCGGTGTAGAAGCTTCTTACCAAATTTGCAGATGAGGTCGTGGTGATGGTCAGTGAGAGTCTAAAGGGTCAGTGTGTTGAGCGCTTCTTGATATGTGGAGTAGGGAGGGTAGAGAATAATCTTGCATGGCCTCTTTTGCACTTTTTCGAGGTGTTTACGTTGTGTGGCATTTAGGGAGGAAGACCAGGTGGAGGAGGCATAGGTGAGCTTGGGAAGTATGAATGTTGTGTAAACACTGAGGAGCTCGTGTGCAGGACCACCGAGGGACTTGAGTCGGCGTAGGAGGTGGAGACGGAAACTGGAGGATTTGATAACTTCACTGACGTTTGGTTTCTAATTTAGTTTGTTGTCTATATGTATGTGTGTGTGTGTGTGTGTGTGTGTGTGTGTGTGTGTGTGTGTGTGTGTGTGTGTGTATACTACTGTACTTTTTAGATCCTCCTACGCAACCTAATCTATTATAGTTAAGTATAGTAGGCTATACACTATTTTGTTAGTATGTGTTATAAAATGAAATTGCATGTTATTATTATTAATATTATTATTATTAATATTATTATTATTATTATTATTAGTAGTAGTAGTAGTAGTAGTATTATTATTATTATTATTATTATTGTTATTATTATTACATGCTAATATAATACTAAGTTGCCCGCCAGATTTCCTCAGAGATGGGAGGAGCACATTGGCGGCGGTGTTGTTTATACTCCGCCCGATTACTGATTCCTATTCACCGAGCCAGAGCTGGCGGGCGGCGTGTTATGTGCCACGTTTTGTTTCCCATTAGGCGTACCGCTCAGCTGGGGAGTAGGAGATTTCATAAAAAGAAAGTTTGAGTGGAGAGCACACCTTTTCCTTCACATACAGTTATCTTAGACCATCTACTAGTATAATAGTTTGCACAAAAATACTCTACACTCTTTCTAGGTTGTTGCTATTTTTTTTTTTTTTTTTTTTGACTTCTCATCAGATTGTGCATTCAACTAATATACACTATTAGTGTGTTTATTATTATGTTTTATAGTATTATTTCGTATAATATTGGGTAACACAATTAGAGTCACTAGTATAGTATATTATTGGGGTTTATAGCAGTTTGTGGTCTAATAGTATCATGCTTTATGAGTGGTGTTCTATGTAGTGATGATTAGGCAATAAAATATGCTTTGGGGGTTTATAGCAGTTTTTGTGGTCTACTAGTATCATGCTTTATGGGTGGTGTTCTATGTAGTGATGATTAGGCCATAAAATATGCTTTTGGTTTATTGCTAACAAAATATACTTTGCTCTACCGCTGTAGTGCAAAAAATGGTGAAACTTACATACACCGTTAATAAAGTATTGATGGAAGAAGAAGAAGAAGAAGAAGAAGAAGAAGAAGAAGAAGAAGAAGAAGAAGAAGAAGAAGAAGAAGAAGAAGAAGAAGAAGAAGAAGAAGAAGAAGAAGAAGAAGAAGAAGAAGAAGAAGTAAGAGGAAGAATTGTGGAGGGAATGAACAGTGAGACAATGTAAAGCCTCCGGGATGGCGGCAGCGTTTCTGTTATTAATATATAATAAGACAATAGGAAAATATGTTGTTGTCTCTACCTGTATTATTACCTTTGCGATAGCATGGTTCAATTTTGGGAGGACATAGTAA
>NW_024734586.1:0-11053 GCF_018991925.1 Homarus americanus | reverse complement strand
GTATAACAACGTTTCCTGGCGCAGTATAACAAAGTCCTCAGATCGAGCATAACAAAGTCCCCTGATCGATTATATCAAAGTCCCCTGGTCGAGTATAACAAAGGGCCCTCATCGAGTAAGACAAAGTCCCCTGATCGAGTATAACAAAGTCCCCTGATCCTAGTATAAGAAAGCCCACTGGACGAGTATAACAAAGACACCTGAACCGAGTATAACAAAGTCCCCTGATCGAGTATAACATATCCCCTGATCGAGTATAACAAAGTTCCTTTGTGGAGTATAACAAAGTCCCCTGGTCGAGTATGACAAAGTTTTCTAATCGATTATAACAAAGGCCCCTGGTCGAGTATAACAAAGTTTTCTAATCGAGTATAACAAAGGCCCCTGGTCGAGTATAACAAAGTCCCCTGATCAAGTATAACAAAGTCCCCTGATCGAGTATAACAAAGTCCCCTGATCATGTATAACCTATCCCCTGATCGAGTATAACAAAGTCCCCTGGTCGAGTATAACAAAGTCCCTCATCGAGTATAACAGAGACCCCTCATGGAGTATAGAAAAGTCCGTTGCTCAAATATAGGAAAGTCCACTGATCGAGTTTGACAAAGTCACCTGACCAAGTATGAAAAAGTCGCCTGGTCGAGTATAACAAAGTCCCCTGATCGGGTATAACAAAGTCGCCTAGTCGAGTATAGCAAAGTCCCCTGATCGAGTATAACAAAGGCCACTCATCGAGTATAACAAAGTCCATTAGTCAAGTATAAAAAAGTCCCCTGGTCCAGTATAACAAAGTCCCTAGATCGAGCATTACAGAGTCCCCTAATCGATTATAACAAATTCCCCTGGTCGAGTACAACAAAGGGCCCTGATCGAGTAAGACAAAGTCCCCTGATCGAGCATAACAAAGTCCCCTGAACCGAGTATAACAAAGTCCCCTGATCAAGTATAACATATCCCCATATCGAGTATAACAAAGTCGCTGGTGGAGTATAACAAAGTCCCCTGGTCGAGTATAACAAAGTTTTCTAATCGAGTATAACAAAGGCCCCTGGTCGAGTATAACAAAGTTTTCTAATCGAGTATAACAAAGGCCCCTTGTCGAGTATAACAAAGTCCTCTGATCAAGTATAACAAAGTCCTTTGATCGAGTATAACAAAGTCCCCTAATCAAGTATAACAAAGTCCCCTAATCGATTATAACAAAGTCCCCTGATCGAGTATAACATATCCCCTGATCGAGTATAACAAAGTCCACCTGGTCGAGTACAACAAAGTCCCCTGATCGAGGATAACAAAGTCCCCTGGTCGAGTATAACAAAGTCCCTGACCGAGTATAACAAAGGCCCCTCATCGAGTATAGTAAAGTCCATTGGTCAAACATAGGAAAGTCCACTGATCGAGTATGACAAAGTCCCCTGATCAAGTATGAAAAAGTCGCCTGGTCGAGAATAACAAAGTCCCCTGATCAGGTATAACAAAGTCCCCTGGTCGAGTATAGCAAAGTCCCCTGGTCGAGTAAAACAAAGCCCCCTCATCGAGTATAACAAAGGCCCCTAATCGAGTATAACATATCCTCTGGTCGAGTATAACAAAGTCCTCTGGTCGAGTATAAAAAGGTCCCCTGATCGCGTATAACAAAGTCCCCTGATCGAGTATAACAAAAGCCCCTCATTGAGTATAACAAAATCCATTGGTCAAGTATAAAAAAGTCCCCTGGTCGAGTATAACAAAGTCCCCTAATCGAATGTAACAAAGTCCTCTGGTCGAGTATAAAAAGTCCTCTGATCGAGTATAGCAAAGTCCACTGCTCGATACAACAAAGTCCCCTGATCGAGCATAACAAAGGGCCCACATCGAGTATAACAAAGTCCATTGGTCAAGTATAAAAAAGTCCCCTGGCCGAGTATAACAAAGTCCCCTGATCGTGCATAACAAAGTCTCCTGGTCGAGTATAGCAAGTCCCCTGATTAAGTATAACAAAGCCTCCTGATCGAGTATAACAAAGTCCCCTGATCAAGTATAACAAAGCCCGCTGCTCGAGTATAAGAAAGTCCCCTGATCGAGT
The DNA here is from genome assembly GCF_018991925.1 of Homarus americanus. Lineage (NCBI taxonomy): Eukaryota > Metazoa > Arthropoda > Malacostraca > Decapoda > Nephropidae > Homarus > Homarus americanus. The sequence goes on along the minus strand of NW_024734586.1, from coordinate 8,988 downwards.
ATAACAAAGTCTCCTGATCGAGTATAACAAAGGCCCCTCATCGAGTCCAAAAAAGGCCCCTAATCGAGTATACAAAGTCCTTTGATCTAGTATAACAAAGGCCTCTGATCGAGTATAACAAAGGCCCATGTTCGAGTCTAACAGTAAGTCCCTTTATCGAGTATAACAAATTCCCCTTATTGAGTATAACAAAGTCCCCTTATCGAGTATAACAAAGTCCCCTGATCGAGTATAACAAAGGCCTCTGGTCGAGTATAACAAAGCCCCCTGATCGAGTATAACAAAAGTCCCCTGATCGAGTATAACAAAGTCCCCTGATTGAGTATAAAAAAGCCCCTAGACGAGTATAACAAGTCCCCTAATCGAGTATAACAAAGTCCCCTGATCGATTAAAACAAAGTCCCCTGGTCGAGTATAACAAAGTTCCCTGATTGAGTATAAAAGGCCCCCTAGACGAGTATAACAAGTCCCCTAATCGAGTATAACAAGGTCCTGATCGAGTATAACAAAGTCTCCTGGCCCAGTATAACAAAGTCCCCAGATCGAGCATAATAAAGTCCCCTGACCGAGTATAACAAAGGCCTCTGGTCGAGTATAACAAAGTCCCCTGGTCGAGAATAACAAAGTCCCCTGATCCTAGTATAACAAAGCCCCCTGGACGAGTATAACAAAGTCCCCTGATTGAGTATAACAAAGTCCCCTGATCGAGTATAACAAAGTCCCCTGGTCCAGTATGAATGTCCTGATCCCGAGTATTTCAAAGAGTCTCCTGTTGGTATGCTTCAAAATTCCACAGATCGAAACAGCCGAGTCCTGATAAGGTATAACAAAGGCCTCTGGTCGAGTATAACAAAGTCCCCTGGTCGAGAATAACAAAGTCCCCTGATCCTAGTATAACAAAGCCCCCTGGACGAGTATAACAAAGTCCCCTGATTGAGTATAACAAAGTCCCCTGATCGAGTATAACAAAGTCCCCTGGTCCAGTATAACAAAGTCCTCTGATCGAGTATAACATATCCCTTCATCGAGTATAACAACGTCTCCTGGCGCAGTATAAGAAAGTCCTCAGATCGAGCATAACAAAGTCCCCTGATCGATTATAGTAAAGTCCTCTGGTCGATTATAACAAAGGGCCCTGATCAAGTAAGAAAAAGTCCCCTAATCGAGTATAACAAAGTCCCCTGATGCTAGTATAACAAATGCCCAATGGACGAGTATAACAAAGACACCTGAACCGAGTATAAGAAAGTCCCCTCATCGAGTATAACATATCCCCTGATCGAGTATAACAAAGTCCATGGTGGAGTATAACAAAGTCCCTGGTCGAGTATAACAAAGTATTCTAATCGAGTATAACAAAGGCCCCTGGTCGAGTATAACAAAGTCCTCTGATCAAGTATAACAAAGTCCTTTGATCGAGTATAACAAAGTCCCCTAATCAAGTATAACAAAGTCCTGATAAAATTATAACTTAAAGTCCACACCAGTCGAAATAACATATCCCCTGATCGAGTATAACAAAGTCCTCTGGTCGAGTATAACAAACTCCATTGATCGAGTATATAACAAAGTCCCCTGGTCGAGTATAACAAAGTCCCTCATCGAGTATAACAAAGGCCCCTCATCGAGTATAGCAAAGTCCATTGGTCAAATATAGGAAAGTCCACTTATCGAGTATGACAAAGTCCCCTGATCAAGTATGAAAAAGTCACCTAGTCGAGTATAACAAAGTCCCCTGATCGGGTATAACAAAATCCCATGGTCGAGTATAGCAAAGTCCCCTGGTCGGTAAAACAAAAGCAAACTCATCTGAGTATAACCAAGGCCCTAATCGATTATAACAAAGTCCCTGATTGAGTACTTATAACAAAAGTCCCTGATTGAGTATAACAAAGTCCTCTGGTTAGAGTATAACAATGTCCCTGATCTGGTATAACAAAAGGCCCTGATCGGGCTAACAAGGCCCTCATCGAGTATAACAAAATCCCTGATTGAGTATAACAAAGAAGCCGCCTAATCGAGTATAACAAAGTCCCCTGGTCGAGTATAACAAAGTCCCCTCTTCGAGTCTAACAAAGTCAACTTATCGAGTATAACACATTTCCCTTATCGAGTATAACAAAGTCCCCTTATCGAGTATAACAAAGTCCTCTAATCGAGCATAACAAAAGCCCATGGCGAGTATAACAAAGTCCCCTGATCGAGTGTAACAAAAGTCCCCTCATCGAGTATAACAAAGTCCCCTAATCGGGTAGAGCAAAGGGCCCTGATCGAGTATAACAGAGCTCCCTGGATGAGTATAACAAAATTCCCTGATCGAGTATAAAAAAGTCCCCTGATCGAGTATAACAAAGTCCCCTGGTCCAGTATAACAAAGTCCCCTAATCGAGGATAACATATCCTCTGATCGAGTATAACAACGTCTCCTGGCCCAGTTTAACAAACTCCCCTGATCGAGTATAACAAAGTTACCTGGTCTAGTATAACAAAGTACTCTGATCGAGTATAACAAAGTCCCCCAATCGAGTATAACAATGGCCTCTGCTCAAGTATGACAAAGTCTCCTGATCAAGTATCAAAAAGTCCCCTGGTGGAGTATAACAAAGACTCCTGGTCGAGTATAACAAAGTCCCTGATCGTGCATAACAAAGTCTCCTGGTCGAGTATAAGTAAGTCCCCTGATGGAGTATAACAAAGTCTCCTGATCGAGTATAACAAAGACCCTTGTTCCTGGTAAACAAAGGCCCTGATCGGAAGTATAACAAAGGCCCCTCATCGAGTATAAGAAAGTCCCTAATCCCGAGTATAACAAAGCCGCCAAATCGAGTATAACAAAGACCCTGGTCGAGTATAACAAAGTCCCTGTTGTTCCAGTCGAAAAAGTCCTTATCGAGTAAAAACAAATTCCCTTATCGAGTACAACAGAATTCCTCTATCGAGAGTATAACAACTCTAATCGAGTATAACAAAGGCCCCTCATTGAGTATAACAAAGTCCATTGGTCAAGTATAAAAAAGTCCCCTGGTCGATTATAAGAAAGTCCCCTAATCGTATATAACAAAGTCCTCTGGTCGAGTATAGAAAAGTCCCCTGATCGAGTATAACAAAGTCCCCTGATCGAGTATAACACAGGCCCCTCATCGAGTATAACAAAGTCCATTAGTCAGGTATAAAAAAGTCCCTTGGTCCAGAATAACAAAGTCCCCTGATCGAGTATAACATATCCCTTGATCGAGTATAACAACGTCTCCTGGCCCAGTTTAACAAAGTCCCTAGATCGAGCATAACAGAGGCCCCTAATCGATTATAACAAATTCCCCTGATCAAGTATAAAAAAGGGCCCTCATTGAGTATAACAAAGTCCATTGGTCAAGTATAAAAAAGTCCCCTGGTCGATTATAAGAAAGTCCCCTAACCGTATATAACAAAGTCCTCTGGTCGAGTATAAAAAAGTCCCCTGATCGAGTATAACAAAGTCCCCTGATCGAGTATAACACAGGCCCCTCATCGAGTATAACAAAGTCCATTAGTCAAGTATAAAAAAATCCCCTGGTCCAGAATAACAAAGTCCCCTGATCGAGTATAACAAAGGCCCCTCATCGAGTATAGCAAAGTCCATTGGTAAAATATAGTAATGTCCACTGATCGAGTATGACAAAGTCCCCTGATCAAGAATAAAAAAGCCCCCTGGTCGAGTATAACAATGTCCCCTGATCGAGTATAACAAAGTCCCCTGGTCTAGTATAACAAAGGCCCCTAATCGAGTATAACGAAGTCCCCTGATTGAGTATAACAAAGTCCCCTCATCAAGTATAACAAAGTACTCTGGATGAGTATAACAAAGTCCCCTGTTCGAGTATAACATATCCCCTGATCGAGTATAACAAAGTCCTCTGGTCGAGTATAAGAAAGGCCCCTGGTTGAGTATTACAAAGTCCACTGATCAAGTATAACATATCCCCTGATTGAGTATAACAAAGTCCTCTGTTCGAGTATAAAAAAGTCCCCTCATCGAGTATAACAAAGTCCCCTGATGGAGTATAACAAAGTCCCCTCATCGAGTATAACAAAGGCCCCTCATCGAGTATAACAAAGTCCATTGGTCAAGTATAAAAAAGTTCCACGGTCGAGTATAACAAATTCCCTGATCGAGTATAAGAATGTCCCCTGGTCGAGTATAGCAAAGTCCCCTGATCGAGTATAACAAAGTCTCCTGATCGAGTATAACAAAGTCCCCTAATCGATTATAACAAAGCCCCCTGCTCGAGTATAACAAAGTCCCCTGGTCGAGTATAGCAAAGTCCCTTGATCGAGTATAACAAAGCCTCCTGATCGAGTATAACAAAGTCCCCTGATCGAGTATAGCAAAGCCCCCTGCTCGAGTATACTAAAGTCCCCTGATCGAGTCCAAAACAGACCTCTAATCGAGTATAACAAAGTCCCTTGTTCTAGTAAACAAAGGCCCTTGATCGAGTATAACAAAGGCCCCTCATCGATTATAAGAAAGTCCCCTAATCGAGTATAACAAAGCCGCCTAATCGAGTATAACAAAGACCCCTGGTCGAGTATAACAAAGTCCCCTGTTCGAGTCTAAAAAAGTCCCCTTATCGAGTAAAACAAATTCCCCTTATCGAGTATAACAAATTCCTCTTATCGAGTATAACAACTCCCTAATCGAGTATAACAAAGGCTTCTGGTCTAGTATAACAAAGCCCCCTCATCGAGTATAAGAAAGGCCCCTAATCGAGTATAACAAAGTCCCCTGATTAAGTATAACAAAGACCTCTGGTTGAGTATAACAAAGTCCCCTGATCGAGTATAACATATCCCCTGATCGAGTATATCAAAGTCCTCTGGTCGAGTATAAAAAAGTCCCCTGATCGCGTTTAACAAAGTCCCCTGGTCGTGTATACCAAACTCCCCTGATCGAGTATAACAAAGGCCCCTTATTGAGTATAACAAAGTCCATTGGTCAAGTATAAAAAAGTCCCCTGGTCGAATATAAGAAAGTTCCCTAATCGTATATAACAAAGTCCTCTGGTCGAGTATAAAAAGTCCCCTGATCGAGTATACCAAAGTCCCCTGATCGAGTATAACACAGGCCCCTCATCGAGTATAACAAAGTCCAGCAGTCAAGTATAAAAAAGTCCCCTGGTCCAGAATAATAAAGTCCCCTGATCGAGTATAACATATCCCTTGATCGAGTATAACAACGTCTCCTGGCCCAGTTTAATAAAGGCCCTAGATCGAGCATAACAGAGTCCCCTAATCGATTATAACAAATTCCCCTGGTCGAGTATAAAAAAGGGCCCTGATCGAGTAAGACAAAGTCCCCTAATCGAGCATAACAAAGTCCCCTGATCCAAGTATACCAAAGCCCGCTGGACGAGTATAACAAAGTCCCCTGAACCTAGTATAACAAAGTACCCTGATCGAGTATAACATATCCCCTGATAGAGTATAACAAAGTCCCTGGTGGAGTATAACAAAGTCCCCTGGTCGAGTGTAACAAAGTTTTCTAATCGATTATAACAAAGGCCCCTGGTCGGGTATAACAAAGTCCTCTGATTAAGTATAACAAAGTCCTTTGATCGAGTATAACAAAGTCCCCTAATCAAGTATAACAAAGTCCCCTGATTGAGTATAACAAAGTCCCCTGATCGAGTATAACATATCCCCTGATCGAGTATAACAAAGTCCTCTGGTCGATTATAACAAAGTCCCCTGTTCTAGTATAACAAAGTCCCCTAATCGAGTATAAAAAAGCCCCCTAGACCAGTATAACAAGTCCCCTGATCGATTATAACAAAATCCCCTGATCGAGTATAACAAAGCCCCCTGGTCCAGTATAACAAAGTCCCCTATTCGAGTAGAACAAATCCCCTGATCGAGTATAACAAAGTCTCCAGGCCCAGAATAACAAAGTCCCCAGATTTGACAACAACGTCCCTGATCGATTATAACAAAGTCCCCTGGTCGAGTATAACATATCCCTGATCGAGTATAACAAAGTCCCTGGTGGAGTATAACAAAGTCCCCTGGTCGAGTAAAACAAAGTTTTCTAACCGAGTATAACAAAGTCCCCTGATCCTAGTATAACAAAGCCCCCTGGACGAGTATAACAAATTCCCCTGATCGAATATAACAAAGTCCCCTGATCGAGTATAACAAAGCCCCCTGGTCCAGTATAACAAAGTCCCCTGATCGAGCATAACATTTCCCCTCATCGAGTATAACAAAGTCTCCTGGCCCAGTATAACAAAGTCCCCTGATCGAGTATAACATATCCCCTCATCGAGTATAACAACGTCCCCTGGTCCAGTATAACAAAGTCCCCTGATCGAGTATAACATATCCCCTCATCGAGTATAACAACGTCTCCTGGCGCAGTATAACAAAGCCGTCAGATCGAGCATAACAAAGTCCCCTGATCGATTATAATAAAGTCCCCTGATCGATTATAACAAATGGCCCTGATCGAGTAAGACAAAGTCCCCTGATCGAGTTTAACAAAGTCCCCTGATCCTAGTATAACAGAGCCCACTGGACGAGTATAACAAAGACACCTGAACCGAGTATAACAAAGTCCCCTGATTAAGTATAACAAAGTCCTCTGGTTGAGTATAACAAAGTCCCCTGATCGAGTATAACATATCCCCTGATCGAGTATAACAAAGTCCTGTTCAGTCCCCAACATTAGCTCCTTATCAGGGTATAACAAATTCCTTATCGGGTACAACAAAAGTCACATATCGGAAGTATAACAAAGTCCCCTAATCAGCGAGGTATAACCGCAAAGGCCTGCGAGATAAAGGTATAACAAGAATCGCTGATCGAGGTATAACAAAGACCCTGGTCGAGTATAACAAAGTCCTGTTCCAGTCTAAAAAAGTCCCTTATAAAAGGTAGAAACGGAATTCCCTTATAAATTTTAACAAATTCCTCTTGCTCCGGTATAACAACTCTAATCCGAGTATAAAGAAGGCCCTAAACTGGTATAACAAAGTCCCCTGATTCAAGTATAACAAAGTCCTCTCGTTATGATGTAACAAAAGTCCCTGATCGAGTATAACATATCCTGATCGGTACTCATAAGTCCTCTGGTCTGGTATAAAAAAAGTCCCTGATGGCGTATAACAAGTCCTCTGGTTGGTATAACAAGTCCCTAATCAGGTATAACATATCCCTGATCAGGTGTGGTCCTCTGGTCGAGTATAAAAAAGTCCCTGATCGCGTATAGCAAAAGTCCCTGGTCTATTGTATACCCAAACTCCCCTAATCGAGTATAAAAAAGGGCCCTCATTGAGTATAACAAAGTCCATTGGTCAAGTATAAAAAAGTCCCCTGGTCGATTATAAGAAAGTCCCCTAATCGTATATAACAAAGTCCTCTGGTCGAGTATAAAAAAGTCCCCTGATCGAGTATAACAAAGTCCCCTGATCGAGTATAACACAGGCCCCTCATCGAGTATAACAAAGTCCATTAGTCAAGTATAAAAAAGTCCCCTGGTCCAGAATAACAAAGTCCCCTGATCGAGTATAACATATCCCTTGATCGAGTATAACAACGTCTCCTGGCCCAGTTTAACAAAGTCCCTAGATTGAGCATAACAGAGGCCCCTAATCGATTATAACAAATTCCCCAGATCGAGTATAAAAAAGGGCCCTCATTGAGTATAACAAAGTCCATTGGTCAAGTATAAAAAAGTCCCCTGGTCGATTATAAGAAAGTCCCCTAATCGTATATAACAAAGTCCTCTAGTCGAGTATAAAAAAGTCCCCTGATCGAGTATAACAAAGTCCCCTGATCGAGTATAACACAGGCCCCTCATCGAGTATAACAAAGTCCATTAGTCAATTATAAAAAAGTCCCCTGGTCCAGAATAACAAAGTCCCCTGATCGAGTATAACAAAGGCCCCTCATCGAGTATAGCAAAGTCCATTGGTCAAATATAGTAATGTCCACTGATCGAGTATGACAAAGTCGTCTGATCAAGAATAAAAAAGCCCCCTGGTCGAGTATAACAATGTCCCCTCATCGAGTATAACAAAGTCCCCTGGTCTAGTATAACAAAGGCCCCTTATCGAGTATAACGAAGTCCCCTGATTGAGTATAACAAAGTCCCCTCATCGAGTATAACAAAGTACTCTGGATGAGTATAACAAAGTCCCCTGTTCGAGTATAACATATCCCCTGATCGAGTATAACAAAGTCCTGTGGTCGAGTATAAGAAAGGCCCCTGGTTGAGTATTACAAAGTCCACTGATCAAGTATAACATATCCCCTGATTGAGTATAACAAAGTCCTCTGGTCGAGTATAAAAAAGTCCCCTCATCGAGTATAACAAAGTCCCCTGATGGAGTATAACAAAGTCCCCTCATCGAGTATAACAAAGGCCCCTCATCGAGTATAACAAAGTCCATTGGTCAAGTATAAAAAAGTTCCACGGTCAAGTATAACAAAGTCCTCTGATCGAGTATAAGAATGTCCCCTGGTCGAGTATAGCAAAGTCCCCTGATCGAGTATAACAAAGTCTCCTGATCGAGTATAACAAAGTCTCCTAATCGAGTATAACAAAGCCCCCTGCTCGAGTATAACAAAGTCCCCTGGTCGAGTATAGCAAAGTCCCTTGATCGAGTATAACAAAGACTCCTGATCGAGTATAACAAAGTCCCCTGATCGAGTATAACAAAGCCCCCTGCTCGAGTATACCAAAGTCCCCTGATCGAGTCCAAAACAGACCTCTAATCGAGTATAACAAAGTCCCTTGTTCTAGTAAACAAAGGCCCCTGATCGAGTATAACAAAGGCCCCTCATCGAGTATAAGAAAGTCCCCTAATCGAGTATAACAAAGCCGCCTAATCGAGTATAACAAAGACCCCTGGTCGAGTATAACAAAGTCCCCTGTTCGAGTCTAAAAAATCCCCTTATCGAGTAAAACAAATTCCCCTTATCGAGTATAACAAATTCCTCTTATCGAGTATAACA
>NW_024734585.1:0-7781 GCF_018991925.1 Homarus americanus | reverse complement strand
TATATAACAGCCACTGTCTATAAGTACCTCCTCTATATAACAGCCACTGTCTACAGCACCTCCTCCATATAACAGCAACTGTCTATAAGTACCACCTCTATATAACAGCCACTGTCTATAAGTACCTCCTCTATATAACAGCCACTGTCTATAAGCACCTCGTCTATATAACAGCTAATGTCTATAAGCACCTCCTCTATATAACAACCACTGTCTATAAGCACCTCCTCTATATAACAGCCACTGTCTATAAGTACCACCTCTATATAACAGCCATTGTCTATAAGTACCACATCTATATAACAGCCACTGTCTATAAGTACGACCTCGATATAACAGCCACTGTCCACTGTCTATAAGTACCTCCTCTATTTAACAGCCACTGTCTATTAGTACCACCTCTATATAACAGCCACTGTCTATTAGTACCACCTCTAGATAACAGCCACTGTCTATAAGTTCCACCCCTATATATCAGCCACAGTCTATAAGTACCACCTCTATATAACAGCGATTGTATATAAGTACCACCTCTATATAAAAGCCACTGTCTATAAGTACCACCTTTATATAAGCACCTCCTCTATATAACAGCCACTGTCTATAAGTACCTCCTCTATATAACAGCCACTGTCTATCAGCACCTCCTCCATATAACAGCAACTGTCTATAAGTACCACCTCTATATAACAGCCACTGTCTATAAGCACCTCCTCTATATAACAGCCACTGTCTATAAGCACCTCGTCTATATAACAGCTAATGTCTATAAGCACCTCCTCTATATAACAACCACTGTCTATAAGCACCGCCTCTATATAACAGCCACTGTCTATAAGTACCACCTCTATATAACAGCGTTTGTCTATAAGTACCACATCTATATAACAGCCACTGTCTATAACTACGACCTCGATATAACAGCCACTGTCCACTGTCTATAAGTACCTCCTCTATATAACAGCCACTGTCTATTAGTACCACCTCTATATAACAGCCACTGTCTATAAGTACCACCTCTATATAACAGCCACTGTCTATTAGTACCACTTTAATATAACAGCCACTGTCTATAATCACCTCCTCTATATAGCAGCCACTGTCTATAAGTACCACCTCTATATAACAGCCAATGTCTATAAGCACCACCTCTATATAACAGCCACTGTCTATAAGTACCAACCTTTTTATAACAGCCACTGTCTATAAGCACTACCTATATATAACAGCCACTGTCTATAAGCACCTCCACTATATAACAGCCACCGTCTATAAGTACCACCTCTATATAACAGCCACTGTCTATAGGCACCACCCTTATAAAACAGCCATTGTCTATAAGTACCACCTCTATATAACACCCACTGTCTATAAGCACCTCCTCTATATAACAGCCACTGTCTATAAGTACCACCTGTATATAACAGCCACTGTCTATAAATGCTACCTCTATATATAACAGATACTGTCTTTTAGCACCACACTCTTATATACAGCTAGCTAATATAAGTATTCGTCTCTATATAACAGCCACTGTCTATATACCACGTCTATATACAGCCACTGTATAAGTACCACCTCTATATACACAGCCACTTGCATAAGGCTCAATTTATATAACAGCCACTCGTCTATAGGGACCACCTCAGGTAATGTTTTGTTTTGTCTATAAGTACCACCTCTATATAACAGCCTTTGTCTATAAGTACCACATCTATATGACAGCCACTGTCTATAAGTACGACCTCGATATAACAGCCACTGTCCACTGTCTATAAGTACCACCTCTATATAACAGCCACTGTCTATAAGCACCACCTCTATATAACAGCCACTGTCTATAAGTACCAACCTTTTTATAACAGCCACTGTCTATAAACACCACCTATATATAACAGCCACTGTCTATAAGCACCTCCTCTATATAACAGCCACCGTCTATAAGTACCACCTCTATATAACAGTCACTGTCTATAAGCACCTCCTCTATATAACAGCCACCGTCTATAAGTACCACCTCTATATAACAGTCACTGTCTATAAGCACCTCCTCTATATAACAGCCACTGTCTATATAACACCTATATATACAGCCATTTTGTTTATAAGTACCACCTCTATAACAGCCACTGCCTATAAGTACTCTCCTATATAACAGCCACTGTTTATAAGGCACTTCCTCTATACACCATTGTCACATATGTACTCTATATAACAGCCACTGTCTATAAGTACCACCTCTATATAACAGCCACTGTCTATAAGTACCTCCTCTATATAACAGCCACTGTCTATAAGCACCTCCTCTATATAACAGCCACTGTTTATAAGTACCAACTCTATATAACAGCCACTGTCTATAAGTAACTCCTCTATATAACAGCCACTCTCTATTAGTACCACCTCTATATAACAGCCACTGTCTATAAGTACCACCTTTATATAAGCACCTCCTCTATATAACAGCCACTGTCTGTAAGAACCACTTCTATATAACAGCCACTCTCTATGAGTACCTCCTCTATATAACAGCCACTGTTTATAAGTACCACCTCTATATAACAGCCATTGTCTATAAGTACCACCTCTATATAACAGACACTGTCTTTTAGTACCACTTCTATATAACAGCCACTGTCTATAAGTACCACCTCTATGTAACAGCCACTGTCTATAGGGACCACCTCTATATAACAGCCACTGTCTATAAGTACCACCTCTATATACAGCCACTGTATAAGTACCACCTCTATATACAGCCACTGTATAAGTACCACCTCTATATAACAGCCACTGTCTATAGGGACCACCTCTATATAACAGCCACTGTCTATAAGTACCTCCTCTATAAACAGTCACTGTATAAGTACCACCTCTATATAACAGCCACTGTCTATAAGTACCACATCTATATAACAGACACTGTTTGTAACTACCTCCTCTATATAACAGCCACTGTCTATAAGTACCACCTCTATATAACAGCCACTGTCTATAAGTACCTCCTCTATATAACAGCCACTGTTTATAACTACCTCCTCTAAATATCACCCACTGTCTATAAGTACCACCTCTATATAACAGCCACTGTCTATAAGCACCTCCCTTATATAACACCCACTGTCTATAAGTACCACCTCCATATACAGCCACTGTCTATAAGTACCACCTCTATATAACAGCCACTGTCTATAAGTACCACCTCTATATAGTGTCACTGTCTTCTACATCACTTCTAAATTACAGCCACTGTCTATTATTACCACCTCTATAACAGCAAATCGTCTAGGCACTAATTCTATATAATGTTTACTGTCTATAAGTACCACCTCTATATACAGCCAGTGTTCACAAGTACCAATTTCTATATAATATTGCTTATAAGTACCACCTCTATATAACAGCCACTGTTCATAAGTACCACCTATATAACAGCCAATTATCCTATAAGTACCACCTAGCAGCCACTCTATAAGCACCTCTATATATAACAGCCACTGCTCCTCATAAGCACCCTCCTCTCACATAACAGCCACTGTCTATAAGGCTCTCCTAGTAAAATGAGTTTGCACTGTTTATAAGTACCAATTTCTATATAGCCACGCATTGCCTATAAGCACCAATTTCATATAACAGCCACTGTCTATAAGCACCACCTATATATAACAGCCACTGTCTATAAGCACCTCCTCTATATAACAGACACCGTCTATAAGTACCACCTCTATATAACAGCCACTGTCTATAGGCACCACCCTTATATAACAGCCATTGTCTATAAGTACCACCTCTATATAACAGCCACTGTCTATAAGCACCGCCTCTATATAACAGCCACTGTCTATAAGTACCACCTCTATATAACAGCCACTGTCTATAAGTACCACCTCTATATAACAGCCACTGTTTATAAGTACCACATCTATATAACAGCCACTGTCTATAAGTACCACCTCTATATAACATACACTATCTATAAGTACCACCTCTATATAACAGCCACTGTCTATAAGTACCACCAGTATATAACAGCCACTGTCTATAAGCACCACCTTAAATAACAGCCACTGTCTATTAGTACCACCTCTATATAACAGCCACTGTCTATAAGTATAACCTCTATATAACAGCCACTGTCTATAAGTACCACCTGTATATAACAGCCACTGTCTATAAATGCTACCTCTATATAACAGCCACTGTCCACTGTCTTTAAGTACCTCCTCTATATAACAGCCACTGTCTATTTTTACCACCTCTATATAAAAGCCACTGTCTATATGTACTACCATATATAACAGCCACTGTCTATAAGCACCTCCTCTATATAACAGCCACTGTCTATAGGCAATTCACCTCTATATGTCAAGCCACTGTCTATAAGTACCACCTCTATATAACAGCCACTGCCTGCAAGTACTCCTCCCTTTATATAACAGTCATTGGTCTTATGGGTGCGCTCTTTCACATCTTTATGAGGCACAGCCACTGTCTATAAGTACGACCTCGATATAACAGCCACTGTCCACTGTCTATAAGTACCTCCTCTATATAACAGCCACTGTTTATAAGTACCACCTCTATATAACAGCCACTGTCTATAAGTACCACATCTATATAACAGCCACTCTCTATTAGTACCACTTTTATATAACAGCCACTGTCTATAATCACCTCCTCTATATAGCAGCCACTGTCTATAAGTACCACCTCTAAATAACAGCCACTGTCTATAAGTACCAACCTTTTTATAACAGCCACCGTCTATAAGCAATTCACCTATATAACAGCCACTGTCTATAAGCACCTCCTCTATATAACAGCCACCGTCTATAAGTACCACCTCTATATAACAGTCACTGTCTATAAGCACCTCCTCTATATAACAGGCACTGTCTATAAGTACCACCTCTATATAACAGCCACTCTCTATAAGTACCTCCTCTATATAACAGCCACTGCTTAAAAGTACCACCTCTATATAACAGCCATTGTCTATAAGTACCACCTCTATATAACAGCCACTGTCTTTTAGTACCACCTCTATATAACAGCAATTGTCTATAAGTACCACCTCTATATAACAGCCACTGTCTATAAGTACCACCTCTATATACAGCCACTGTATAAGTACCACCTCTATATACAGCCACTGTATAAGGCCTCACCTCTATATAACAGCCACTGCCCATAGGGACCACCTCTATATAAATGTGCCACTGCCCATGGGCAAGTACCTCTATATACAGCCACTTCATAAGCACCTCTCCTTCTATATAACAGCCACCGTCTATAGGCACCTCCACCATATAACAGCCACCGTCTATGCACCCTATATAACCGCCATCATTAGTACCACCTCTATATAACAGCCACTGTCTATAAGTCCCACTTTTATATAAGCACCACCTCTATATAACAGCCACTGTCTATAAGTACCACCTCTATATAACAGCCAGTGTTTATAAGTACCACATCTATATAACAGCCACTGTCTATAAGTACCACCTCTATATAACATCCACTATCTATAAGTACCACCTCTATATAACAGCCACTGTCCATAAGTACCACCTGTATATAACAGCCACTGTCTATAAGTACCACCTTAAATAACAGCCACTGTCTATTAGTACCCCCTCTATATAACAGCCACTGTCTATAAGTACAACCTCTATATAACAGCCACTGTCAATAAGTACCACCTGTATATAACAACCACTGTCTATAAATGCTACCTCTATATTACAGCCACTGTCCACTGTCTATAAGTACCTCCTCTATATAACAGCCACTGTCTATTAGTACCACCTCTATATAACAGCCACTGTCTATAAGTACCAACACATATAACAGCCACGTCTATAATCACCTCTATATAACAGCCACTGTCTATAAGCACCACCTCTATATGACAGCCACTGTCTTTAAACACCTCTATATAACAGCCACTGTCTATAAGTACCACCTCTATATAACAGCCATTGTCTATAAGTACCACATCTATATAACAGCCACTGTCTATAAGTACGACCTCGATATAACAGCCACTGTCCATTGTCTATAAGTACCTCCTCTATATAACAGCCACTGTCTATTAGTACCACCTCTATATAACAGCCACTGTCTATTAGTACCACCTCTATATATCAGCCACTGTCTATAAGTTCCACCCCTATATATCAGCCACTGTCTATAAGTACCACCTCTATATAACAGCCACTGTATATAAGTACCACCTCTATATAAAAGCCACTGTCTATAAGTACCACCTTTATATAAGCACCTCCTCTATATAACAGCCACTGTCTATAAGTACCTCCTCTATATAACAGCCACTGTCTATCAGTACCTCCTCCATATAACAGCAACTGTCTATAAGTACCACCTCTATATAACAGCCACTGTCTATAAGCACCTCCTCTATATAACAGCCACTGTCTATAAGCACCTCGTCTATATAACAGCTAATGTCTATAAGCACCTCCTCTATATAACAACCACTGTCTATAAGCACCTCCTCTATATAACAGCCACTGTCTATAAGTACCACCTCTATATAACAGCCTTTGTCTATAAGTACCACATCTATATGACAGCCACTGTCTATAAGTACGACCTCGATATAACAGCCACTGTCCACTGTCTATAAGTACCACCTCTATATAACAGCCACTGTCTATAAGCACCACCTCTATATAACAGCCACTGTCTATAAGTACCAACCTTTTTATAACAGCCACTGTCTATAAGCACCACCTATATATAACAGCCACTGTCTATAAGCACCTCTCTATATAACAGCCACCGTCTATAAGTACCACCTCTATATAACAGCCACTGTCTATAGTCACAACCCTTATAAAGCAGCCATTGTCTATAAGTACCATCTCTATATAACAGCCACTGTCTATAAGCACCTCCTCTATATAACAGCCACTGTCTATAAGTACCACCTCTATATAACAGCCACTCTCTATAAGTACCACCTCTATAAAACAGACACTGTCTTTTAGTACCACCTCCATATAACAGCCATTGTCTATAAGTACCACCTCTATATAACAGCCACTGTCTATAAGTACCACCTCTATATACAGCCACTGTATAAGTACCACCTCTATATACAGCCACTTTATAAGTACCACCTCTATATAACAGCCACTGTCTATAGGGATCACCTCTATATAACAGCCACTGTCTATAAGTACCTCCTCTATATACAGCCACTGTATAAGTACCACCTCTATATAACAGCCACTGTCTATAAGTACCACATCTATATAACAGCCACTGTTTATAACTAGCTCCTCTATATAACAGCCACTGTCTATAAGTACCACCTCTATATAACAGCCACTGTCTATAAGTACCTACTCTATATAACAGCCACTGTTTATAACTACCTCCTCTATATAACACCCACTGTCTATAAGTACCACCTCTATATAACAGCCACTGTCTATAAGCACCTCCTCTATATAACACCCACTGTCTATAAGTACCACCTCCATATACAGCCACTGTCTATAAGCACCTCCTCTATATAACACCCACTGTCTATAAGTACCACCTCTATATAACAGCCACTGTCTATAAGCACCTCCTCTATATAACATCCACTGTCTATAAGTACCTCCTCTATATAACAGCCACTGTCTATAAGTAACACCTCTATATAACAGCCACTGTTTATAAGTACCACATCTATATAACAGCCACTGTCTATAAGTACCTCCTCTATATAACAGCCACTGTTTATAAGTACCTCCTCTATATAA
>NW_024734584.1:10000-11462 GCF_018991925.1 Homarus americanus | reverse complement strand
CAGGGTTAGGTTAGGTTAGGTTAGGTTAGGTTAGAATTTTTTTTTTTTTTTTTTGTCATTTGGTTTAACTTTTTTTTATTTTTTTTTTTAGTTTTTTATTTTTTTTTTTATTTTTTTTTTTTAGTTTTTGATTTTTTTTCATTTTTTTTTTTTTTAGTTTTTTTCATTTTTTTTTTTTTTTTTCATTTTTTTTTTTTTAGTTTTTGATTTTTTTTTTTTTCATTTTTTTTTTTTTTTAGTTTTTTGACTTTTTTTTTTTTTTTCATTTTTTTTTTAGTTTTTTATTTTTTTTTTTCATTTTTTTTTTTTTTGTTTTTTTTATTTTTTTTTTCATTTTTTTTTTTTAGTTTTCGGTAGTTGAATCTGTTGGGTTTGGGAGATGTTTGTAGGTAGTGATTTTAAAAGTGGTTGTGAGTGAGGTTGTTGGTTCACTTTTTCCTTTGGGAGGATTGTTAGGTTAGGTTGAGGTTAGGTTAGGTTAGGTTAGGTTAGGTTAGGTTAGGTTAGGTTAGGTTGTGTTAGGTTAGTTAGAATTTTTTTTTTGTCATTTGGTTTAACTTTTTTTTTATCATTTTTTTTTATTTTTTTTTCATTTTTTTATTTTTTGATTTTTTTTTTTTTTTTTTCATTTTTTTTTTTAGTTTTTTGATTTTTTTTTTTTTTATTTTTTTTTAGTTTTTTTTTTTTTTTTTTTTTTTTTTTTTTTTTTTTTTTTTTTTTTTTTTTTTTTTTTTTTTTTTTTTTTTTTTTTTTTTTTTTTTTTTTTTTTTTTTTTTTTTTTTCTTTTTTCGGGTAGTTGAATTGTTGGGTTTGGGAGGAGGCTTGTAGGTATTGATTTGTAAAAGTGGTTGTGAGTGAGGTTGGGTTGGTTCACTTTTCCCTTTGGGAGGATTGTTGGGTTAGGTTAGGTTAGGTTAGGTTAGGTTAGGTTAGGTTAGGTTAGGTTAGGTTAGGTTAGGTTAGAATTTTTTTTTTTTTTTGTCATTTGGTTTAACTTTTTTTTATCATTTTTTTTTTTTTTTGTTTTTTGTTTTTTTTTTTTTTTTTTTTTTTTTTTTTTTTTTTTTTTTTTTTTTTTTTTTTTTTTTTTTGCCTTTTTTTATTTTTTTATTTTTTTTTTTTTTTAGTTTTTTGATTTTTTTTTTCATTTTTTTTTAGTTTTTTCATTTTTTTTTTCATTTTTTTTTTTTTAGTTTTTTATTTTTTTTTTATTTTTTTTTTTTTTTTTTTGTTTTTTTTATTTTTTTTTTTCATTTTTTTTTTTTTTTTCGTAGTTGAATCTGTTGGGTTTGGGAGGTTTGTAGGTAGTGATTTTAAAAGTGGTTGTGAGTGAGGTTGGTTGGTTCAATTTTTCCCCTTTGGGAGGATTGTTAAGTTATTAGGTTAGGTTAGTTAGGTTAGGTTGTGTACAATAGGTTGTTGTGTTGTGTTTAGGTTAGTTAGTTAGGTTAGGTTGTGAATT
>NW_024734584.1:0-5000 GCF_018991925.1 Homarus americanus | reverse complement strand
TTTTTAGTTTTTTGATTTTTTTTTCATTTTTTTTTTTGTTTTTTGGGTAGTGATTAAAGTGGTTGTGGTAGGTTGGGTTGTTTTCACTTTTCCTTTGGGAAGATTGAGAAGTTAGGTTAGGTTGGGATGAGTTAGGTTGAGTTGATTAGGATTGAGTTAGGTTGAGATTGAGATTGAGATTAGATTGAGATTGAGTTAGGTACATCATTTGGTTCTTTTTTTTTCATTTTTAGTTTTGATTTTTTCATTTTTTGTTTTTGATTTTTTTTTTTTTAGTTTTCAGGCTAGTTGAATTGTTGGGTTTGGGAAGAGCTTGTGAGTGATGATTTTTTAAAAGTGGTTGTAGTGAGGTTGGTTGGTTCACTTTTCCCCTTGGAGGATTGTTGGGTTAGGTTAGGTTAGAATTGGTTGAAGTTGGGTGGGTTGGGTGAAGTTAGGTTAAGTTAGGTTAGGATTGAGATGAAATTAGAATTATTTTTTGTCATTGGTTATTTATCAATTTTTGAATTTTAATTTTTTCATTATTTTTGTTTTTGATTTTTTCATTTTTTATTTTTGATTTTTCATTTTTTATTTTCATTTTGTCATTTTTTTAATTTTGATTTTTTATTTTTTAATTTTATTTTTTCATTTTTTTGTTTTCATTTTTTTGATTTTTTTAGTTTTTTGATTTTTTCATTTTTTTATTTTTTTATTTTTTTTTTCATTTTTTTTAATTTTTGATTTTTCATTTTTTTTTAGTTTTCAGGTAATTAATTGTTGAGTTTGAAGCTTGTCGTGTGATTTTTAAAGTGTTTGTAGTGGTTGGGTTGATTCACTTTTCCTTGAAGGTGTTGAGTGGAATTGAGTTAGGATGGTGAGTTGGGTGAGTTGAGTTAGGTTAAGTTGGGATTGAGATTGAATTGATTTAGTTATTTGAGTTAGTACATCATTGGTTTCTTTTTTCATTTTTTTTGGTTTTTATTTTTTTTTTTCATTTTTTTTTTGGTTTTGATTTTTTTTTTTTTTCATTTTTTTTAGTTTTTCGGTAGTTGAATTGTTGGGTTTGAGAAGCTTGTGGTAGTGATTTTTAAAGTGGTTGTGGTGAGAGTTGGGTTGGTTCATTTTCCTTGGGAGATGTTGAGTTAGAATGAGTTAGGTGGAGATTGATTGGGTGGGTGGGGTGAAATTGAGGTGGGGTGATTGAAGTTAAATTGAGTGAGAGTTAAATTGAAATTATATTTTTTTTTGTCATTGATTTTCATTTTTTTGTTTTTTTTTTTCATTATTTTTTTGATTTTTTGATTTTTCATTTTTGTTTTTGATTTTTCATTTTTTTGAATTTTTATTTTTTTTTCATTTTTTTTAGTTTTTATTTTTTTCATTTTTTGTTTTATTTTTTTTTTATTTTTTTCAGTAGTTAATTGTTGGGTTTTAAGGCTTGTAGGTAGTGATTTTTAAAGTGGTTGTTGTGAGTGAGGTTGAGTTGGTTCACTTTTCTGGGAAGATGATTGGGATTGAAATTGAGTTGAGTTGGTTGAGTTGAGTTAGGTTGAGTTAGGTTAGGTTAGGTTGAGTTAGGTATGTCATTTGGTTCTTTTTTGTCATTTTTTTTTTGTTTTTATTTTTTTTTTCATTTTTTTAGTTTTTGATTTTTTTCATTTTTTTGAATTTTTGATTTTTTTCATTTTTTAGTTTTCGGGTAGTTGGTGTTGGGTTTGAGAGCTTGTGGTAGTGATTTTTAAAAGTGGTTGTAGTGAGGTTGAGTTGGTTCACTTTTCCTTGAGGGATGTTGGGAATGGGTTGGGTTAAATTGAGATGAGAATTGAGTTAAATTGAAATTAGGTTAGGTGGTTAGGTTAAATTGAAATTGTAGGTTAGTACATCATTGGTTGTTTTTATCATTTTTTAATTTTGATTTTCATTTTTAATTTTGATTTTTTTTCATTTTTTAATTTTTTGATTTTTCATTTTTTTAATTTTATTTTCATTTTTTAATTTTTTGATTTTTCTTTTGAATTTTTATTTTTCTTTTTTTTTTTAGTTTTAATTTTTTTCTTTTTTTTTTGTTTTCAGGTAGTTGGTGTTGGGTTTTGAAACTTGTAGTAGTAATTTTAATTTGTGGTAGGGGTGGGTTGGTTTCACTTTTCATGAGGAAGATGTTGGGTGGGATTGAAGTTGATTGGGGTGAGATTGGGGTTAGATTGAGTTGAATTGAGATAAGTTAGGTTAAGTTAGATTTTTTTTTTTTTTTTGTCATTGGTTCTTTTTTTTATTTTTTTTAGTTTTTGATTTTTTTTCATTTTTTGTTTTTGTTTCATTTTTTTTTTAGTTTTTTTGATTTTTTTCATTTTTTTTTTTTAATTTTGATTTTTCATTTTTTTTGGTTTTTGATTTTTTCATTTTTTTTTGGTTTTTATTTTTTTTCATTTTTTTTAATTTTTCATTTTTTATTTTTTTTAGTTTTCAGTGGTGTTGGGTTTGAAGCTTGTGGTAGTAATTTTTAAGTGGTTGTGGTGAGTTGGGTTGGTTCACTTTTAGAAGGTGTTGGGTTGATGAGTTAGGTGGGTTAGGTTGGTAGTTGGTTGGGGTGAGTTGATTGAATTGGGGATGAGATTAGGTTAGATTGGGTTAGGTTGGAATTGGGTTAGGGTACACATCATTTGGTTTATTTTTTTTATCATTTTTTTAGTTTTTTGATTTTTTTTTTCATTTTTTTTTTTTTTTTTTGATTTTTTTTTTTAATTTTTTTTTAATTTTCGGGTAGTTGAGTGTTGGGTTTGAGAGCTTGTGGTGATGATTTTTAAAAGTGGTTGTTGGTAGTTGGGTTCACTTCTTGGAAGATTGATGATGAGTGAGTTGGGTTGATTGAGTTAGGTTGGGTTAAGTTGAGTTGAGTTAGGTTAGGTTGAGTTAGGTTGGGTTAGGTTAGGTTAGGTTGAGTGTAAATTTTTTTTTGTCATTTGGTTTTCTTTTTATCATTTTTTTTTAGTTTTTGATTTTTTTTTTTATTTTTTTTAGTTTTTGATTTCATTTTTTAATTTTCAAGGTAGTTAGTGTTGAGTTTGAAGAAAACTTGTGGTAGTAATTTTAAAAGTAATTTGTATGTGTGAGTTGGGTGGTTCTCCTCTGTGGGGTATTGAGTTAGAATTGAGATTGGGTTAGATGATTGAGATTGGGGATGATTGAATTGAGTTAGATTAGGTTAGGTTAGGTTGAATTAGGTTAGGTTAGGTTAGGTTAGTTAGATTAGGTTGGGTTAAATTTTTTGTCATTTGGTTCTTTTTTTGTCATTTTTTAGTTTTTGATTTTTTTCATTTTTTTAGTTTTTGATTTTTTCATTTTTTTAGTTTTCGGGTAGTTGAATTGTGTTGGTTTGAGAGCTTGTAGTGGTAATTTTAAGTATTTGTGGTGAGTTGGGTTGATTCACTTTTCATGGGGTATTGGTGGTTGTAGGAGTGAGTGGGTTGGGTGGGGTGAGGTGGGATGAGGTGGGTGGGATGATGAGATTGAGGTGGGTTAGGTTAGTGAGATTGAGAATTAGAGTGAGATTAGATTGAGATTGGTACATCATTTGGTTCTTTTTATCATTTTTTTTTAATTTTGATTTTTTCATTTTTTAGTTTTATTTTTCATTTTTTAATTTCAGGTAGTTAGTGTTGGGTTTAGAAAAAGCTTGTAGGTAGTGATTTTATAGTTGTGAAGTGAGATTGAATTAGTTCACCAGGATGTTAAAAGTTAAGTTGGTTAAATTAGGTGAGAATTAGGTGGGTAGGTGGTGAGTTGAATTTTTTTGTCATTGGTTCTTTTTATCATTTTTAGTTTTATTTTTTCATTTCATTTTGTTTTCATTTTAATTTCAGGTAGTTGAGTGTTGGTGTTTGTAGTAGTAATTTACATGTTGTAGTGGTTGGGTTGGTTCACCTTGGAAAGATGGGTGGGTGGATTGGGTGGGTTGGTGGGTTTGGGTTGAGTTAGGTTAGGTTGATGAATTAGGTTGGGTTAAATATTTTTGTCATTGGTTTGTTTTTATCATTTTTTTTTTTTGATTTTTTTCATTTTTAGTTTTAATTTTTTTTCATTTTTTTTTAGTTTTCGGTAGTGTGTTGGGTTTGAAACTTGTGGTAGTAATTTTTAAAATGTTTTGTAGTAGGTTGGTTGATTTCCTTTTCATGAGGAGATTGTTGAGTTGATTGAGATTGGGATTGAGTTAAATTGGGTGGATTGGAATGAGTTGAAGTTAAGTTGGATTATGATTGAGTTAAATTACATCATTGGTTTATTTTTTATCATTTTTTTAGTTTTTTGATTTTTTTTCATTTTTTTTTAATTTTGATTTTTTTTCATTTTTTATTTGATTTTTTCATTTTTTTTAATTTTTGATTTTTTTTTCATTTTTTTTTTTTGAATTTTTGATTTTTTTCATTTTTTTTTTTTTTTTTTAGTTTTTTGTTTTTATTTTTTTATTTATTTTTAGTTTTCAGGTAATTGGTGTTGGGTTTTGAGAAACTTGTAGTAGTAATGATTTTAAGTGGTTGTAGTGAGGTTGAGTTGATTTCACTTTTCCTTTGGGAAGGTGTTGAGTTGAAGTTGGATTGGAATTGGAATTGGAATTGGAATTGGAATTAGGTAAGTTAGGTTAAATTTTTTTTCTTTTGTCATTGGTTTCTTTTTATCATTTTTTTAGTTTTATTTTTTTCATTTTTTTAATTTTTATTTTTCATTTTTTTTTTTTATTTTTATTTATTTTTATATTTTTTATTTTTTTTTTTAATTTTGATTTTTCATTTTTTTTTAATTTTTTATTTTATTTTTTCATTTTTTTTAGTTTTTATTTATTTTTTTTTCATTTTTTTTAATTTTTCAGGTAATTGAGTATTGAGGTTTGGCTTGTGGTAGTAATTTTAAAAAGTAATTTGTAGTGAGTGGTTCACCTATGAAGGTGTTGGGTTAGGTGGGTTAGGGGTGGGGTGGGTTAGAATTAGGTGGGAGTGGGGTGGGGTGAGACCAAGTTAGTACAC
>NW_024734583.1:0-9921 GCF_018991925.1 Homarus americanus | reverse complement strand
GAGTATAACAAATTCCCCTTATCGAATATAACAAAGTCCCCTGATCGAGTTTAACAAAGTCCCCTGGTCGAGTATGACAAAGCCCCTTGGATGAGTATAACAGTTCCCTGATCGAGTATAACAAAGTCCCCTGATCGAGTATAACAAAGTCCCCTGGTCCAGTATAACAAAGTCCCCTGATCGAGTATAACATATCCCCTGATCGAGTATAACAACGTCTCCTGGCCTAGTTTAACAAAGTCCTCAGATCGAGGATAACAAAGTCCCCTAATCGATTATAAGAAAGTCCCCTGGTCGAGTATGACAAAGGGCCCTGATCGAGTAAGACTAAGTCCCGTCATCGAGTATAACAAAGTCCCCTGATCCTAGTATAAAAAGCCCCTTGAACGAGTATAACAAAGTCCCCTGAACCGAGTATAACAAAGTTCCCTGATCGAGTATAACATATCCACTGATCGAGTATCACAAAGTACCTGGTGGAGTATAACAAAGTTCCCTGGTCGAGAATAACAAAGTTTTCTAATCGAGCATAACAAAGGCCCTTGGTCGAGTATAACAAAGTCCTCTGATCAAGTATAACAAAGTCCCCTGATCTAGTATAACAAAGTCCCCTAATCAAGTATAACAAAGTCCCCTGCTCAAGTATAACAAAGACCCCCTGATCGAGTATAACATATCCCCTGATCGAGTATAACAAATTCCTCTGGTCGAGCATGACAAAGTCTCCTGATCGAGTATAACAAAGTCCCCTGATCGAGTATTACATATCCCCTGATCGAATATAACAAAGTCCCTGGTGGAGTATAACAAAGTCCCCTGATCGAGTATCACAAAGTCTCCTGGTCGAGTATAACAAAGTTTTCTAATCGAGTATAAAAAAGCCCCTCGTCGAGTATAACAAAGTCCTCTGATCGAGTATATAAAAGTCCCCTGATCGAGTATAACATATCACCTGATCGAGTATAACAAAGTCCTCTGGTCGAGTATAACAAAGTCCCCTGATCGAGTATAACAATGTCACCTGGTCGAGTATAACAATGTCCCCTGATCGAGTATAACAAAGGCCCCTCATCGAGTATAGCAAAGCCCATTGGTCAAATATAGTAAAGTCCACTCATCGAGTATAACAAAGTTCCCCGATCGAGTATAACAAAGGCCTCTGGTCGAATATAACAAAGTCCCCTAATCGAATATAACAAAGTCCCCTGGTCGAGCATAATAAAGCACCCTCATCGAGTATAACAAAGGCCCCTATTCGAGTATAACAAAGTCTCCTGATCGCGTATAACAAAGTCCCCTGGTCCAGCATAACAAAGTCCCATGATCGAGTATAACATATCCCCTGATCGAGTATAACAACGTCTCCTGGCCTAGTTTAACAAAGTCCCCTGGTCGAGTATAACAAAGGGCCCTCATCGAGTATAACAAAGTCCCCTGATCGAGTATAACAAAGTCCCATGGATGAGTATAACAAAGTCCCCTGATCGAGTATAACATATCCGCTGATTGAGTATAACAAAGTCCTCTGGTCGAGTATAACAAAAGCCCCTCATCGAGTATAGCAAAGTCCATTGGTCAAATATAGGAAAGTCCACTCATCGAGTATAACAAAGTCCCCCGATCGAGTATAACAATGGCCTCTGGTCTAGTATGAGAAAGTCCCCTGATTAAGTATAAAAAAGTCCCCTGGTCTAGTATAACAAAGTCCCCTAAACGAGTATAACAAAGTCCCCTGGTCGATTATAGCAAAGTCCCCGGGTCGAGTATAACAAAGCCCCCTCATCGAGTATAACAAAGGCCCCTAATCTAGTATAACAAAGTCCCCTGATCGAGTATAACAAAGTCCCCTGATAGAGTATAACAAAGTCCTCTGGTCGAGTATAAAAAAGTCCCCTGATCGAGTATAACAAAGTCCCCTAGTCGAATATAACAAAGTCCCCTCATCGAGTATAACAAAGTCCATTGGTCAAGTATAAAAAAGTTCCCATGATCGAGCATAGCAAAGTCCCCTGAACGAGTATAACAAAGCCTCCTCATCGAGTATAACAAAGTCCCCTAATCGAGTATAACAAAGCCCCCTGCTCGAGTATAACAAAGTCCCCTGGTCGAGTTTAGCAAAGTCCCCTGATCGAGTATAACAAAGCCTCCTGATCGAGTATAACAAAGTCCCCTGATTGAATATAACAATGCCCCGTGCTCCAGTATAACAAAGTCCCCTGATCGAGTCCAAAAAAGGCCTTTAATCGAGTATAACAAATTCCCCTGATCTAGTATAACAAAGGCCCCTGATCGAGTGTAACAAAGGCCCCTCATCGAGTATAACAAAGTCCCCAAATCGAGCATAACAAAGTCCCCTGGTCGAGTATAACAAAGTCCCCTGTTCGAGTCTAACAAAGCCCCCTTAATGAGTATAACAAATTCACCTTATCGAGTAACAAAGTCCCCTTATCGAGTACAACAAAGTCCCCTAATCGAGTATAACAAAGGCCCTGGTCGAGTATAACAAAGTCCCTCATCGAGTGTAACAAAGTCCCCTAATCGAGTTTAAAAATGTCCCCTGGTCCAGTGTAACAAAGTCCCCTGATCGAGCATAAAAGAGTCCCCTGGCCCAGTATAACAAAGTCCCCAGATCAAGCATACCAAAGTCCCCTGATCGATTATATCAAAGTCCCCGGTCCAGTATAGCAAAGGGCCCTGAGCGAGTAAGACAAAGTCCCCTAATCGAGTATAACAGAGCCCCCTGCTCGAGTATAACAAAGTCCCCTGGTCGAGTCTAAAAAAGGCCTCTAATCGAGTATAAGAAAAGTCCCCTGGTCGAGTATAAAAAAGGGCCCTGATCGAGTAAGACTAAGTCCCCTCATCGAGTATAACAAAGTCCCCTCATCGAGTATAACAAAGCCTCCTGATCGAGTATAACAAAGTCCCCTGATCGAGTATAACAAAGCTCCCTGCTCGAGTATAACAAAGTCACATGATCGAGTCTAAAAAAGGCCTCTAATCGAGTATAAGAAAAGTCCCCTGGTCGAGTATAACAAAGGGCCCTGATCGAGTAAGACTAAGTCCCCTCATCGAGTATAACAAAGTCCCCTGATCCTAGTATAACAAAGCCCCCCTGGACGAGTATAACAAAGGCCCCTAATCGAGTATAACAAAGTCTCCTGATCGCATATAACAAAGTCCCCTGATCGAGTATAACAAAGGCCCCTGGATGAGTATAACAAAGCCCCTGATCGAGTATAAGATATCCCCTGATTGAGTATAACAAAGTCCTCTAGTTGAGTATAAAAAAGTCCCCTGATCGAGTATAACAAAGTCCCCTGGTCGAGTATAACAAAGTCCCCTCATCGAGTATAACAAAGGCCCCTCATCGAGAATAACAAAGTCCATTGGTCAAGTATAAAAGAGATCCCTGGTCGAGTATAACAAAGTCCCCTGGTCGAGTATAGGAAAGTCCCGTGATCGAGTATAACAAAGCCTCCTCATCGAGTATAACAAAGCCCCCTGGTCGAGTATAACAAAGTACCCTGTTCGAGTCTAACAAAGTCCCCTCATCGAGTATAACAAATTCCCTTATCGAGTATAACAAAGTCCCCTTATCGAGTATAACAAAGTCCCCTAATCGAGTATAACAAAGGCCCCTGACGAGTATAACAAAGTCCCTGATCGAGTAGAACAAAGTCCCTAGATCGAGCATACCAAAGTCCCCTAATCGATTATAACAAAGTCCCCCGGTCGAGTATAGCAAAGGGCCCTGATCGTGTAAGACAAAATCCCCTGATCGAGTATAAGAAAGTCACCTGATCGAGTATGACAAAGCCCCCTGGATGAGTATAAGAAAGTTCCCTGATCGAGTATAACAAAGTCCCCTGATCGAGTATAACAAAGTCCCCTGGTCGAGTATGACACAGCCCCCTGGATGAGTATAACAGTTCCCTGATCGAGTATAACAAAGTCCCCTGATCGAGTATAACAAAGTCTCCTGGTCCAGTATAAGAAAGTCCCCTGATCGAGTATAACAACGTCTCCTGGCCTAGTTTAACAAAGTCCCTTTAACGATTATAACAGCGCCACTGATCAAGTATAACAAAGCCCTGATCGAAAGTATAACAAAGGCCCTCATCGAGTTTAACAAAGGCCCCTTCATCGAGTATAACAAAGTCCCCTGGTCGAGTATATCAAACTCCCCGGTCGAGTATAACAAAGTCCCCTGATCGAGTATAACAAAGTCCCCTGATCGAGTATACCAAAGTCCCTTTAACGATTATAACAAAGGCCACTGATCGCTATAACAAAGCCCCTGACGTATAGCAAAGTCCCCTGATCGGGTATAACAAAGAAACCTGGTCGAGTATAACAAAGTCCTCTGATGGAGTATAACAAAGGCCCCTGATCGAGTATAACAAAGTCCCCTAATCAAGTATAACAAAGTCCCCTGATCGAGTATAACAAAATCCCCAGATCGAGAATAACAAAGTCCGCTGATCGAGTATAACAAAGTCCCCTGATTGAGTATAACAAAGGCCCCTCATCGAGTATAACAAAGTCCACTGATCAAGTATAACAAAGTCCGCTGATCGAGTATAACAAAGTCCCCTGATCGAGTATAACAAAGGCCCCTGATCGAGTTTAACAAAGGCCCCTGATCGAGTATAACAAAGTCCCCTGGTCGAGTATAACAAACTCCCCTGGTCGAGTATTAGAAAGTCCCCGGATCGAGTATAACAAAGTCCCCTGATCGAGTATAACAAAGTCCCCTGAACGTTCATAACAAAGTCCCCTGGTCGAGTATAACAAAGGCTCCTCATCGAGTATAACAAAGTCCCCTGATCAAGTATAACAAAGTCCCCTGAACGAGTATAACAAAGTCCCCTGATCGAGAATAACAAAATCCCCTGATCGAGTATAACAAAGTCCCTGGTCGAGTATAACAAAGGCCCCTCATCGAGTTTAACAAAGCCCCCTAATCGAGTATAACAAAGTCCCCTGATCGAGTATAAAAAAGTCCCTTGAACGATTAAAACAAAGGCCCCTGATCAAGTATAACAAAGCCCCCTGATCGTGTATAACAAAGCCCCCTCATCGAGCATAACAAAGTCCCCTGATCAAGTATAACAAAGTCCCCTGAACGAGTATAACAAAGTCCCCTGATCGAGTATAACAAAGTCCCCTCACCGAATATAACAAAGTTCCCTGATCGAGTATAACAAAGCCCCCTCATAGAGTATAACAATGTCCCCTGATCGAGGATAGCAAAATCCCCTGATCGGGTATAACAAAGGCCCCTCATCGAGTATAACAAAGTCCGCTGATCGAGTATAACAAAGTCACCTGATCGAGCAAAACAAAGTTCCCTAATCGACTATAACAAAGCCCCCTGATCGAGTATAGCAAAGTCCCCTGATAGAGTATAACAAAGTCCCCTGATCGAGTATAACAAAGGCCCCTCATCTAGTTTAACAAAGGCCCCTCATCGAGTATAACAAAGTCCCCTGGCCGAGTATAACAAAGGCCCCTCATCAAGTTTAACAAAGGCCCCTCATCGAGTATAACAAAGTCCCCTGGTCGAGTATAACAAACTCCCCTGGTCGAGTATAACAAAGAACCCTGGTCGAGTATAACAAAGTCCCCTGAAGGAGTATAACAAAGGCCCCTCATCGAGTATAACAAAGGCCCCTGATCGAGTATAACAACGTCCCCTGATTGAGTATAACAAAGTCCGCTGATCGGGTATAACAAAGTCACCTGTTCGAGTATAACTAAGTCCCCTGATCGAGTATGACAAAGGCCCCTGATCGAGTTTAACAAAGGCCACTGATCGAGTATAACAAAGTCCCTGGTCGAGTATAACAAAGGCTCCTCATCGAGTTTAACAAAGGCCCCTCATTGAGCATAACAAAGTCCCCTGATCGAGTATAACAAAGTCCCCTGAACGATTATAACAAAGGCCCCTAATCGAGTATAACAAAGTTCCCTGATCGAGTATAACAAAGCCCCCTGATCGAGTATAACAAAGTCTCCTAATAGAGTATAAAAAAGTCCCCTGATCCACTATAACAAAGGCCCCTGATCGAGTTTAACAAAGGCCCCTGATCGAGTATAACAAAGTCCCCTGGTTGAGTATAACAAAGCCCCCTCATCGAGTATAACAAAGTCCCCTATTCAAGTATAACAAAGTCCCCTGAACGAGTATAACAAATCCTCTGATCGAGTGTAACAAAGTCCCCTCACCGAGTATAACAAAGTTCCCTAATCGAGTATAACAAACCCCCCCTCATAGAGTATAACAATGTCCCCTGATCGAGTATCACAAAGAACCCTGGTCGAGTATAACAAAGTCCCCTTATGGAGTATAACAAAGGCCCCTAATCGAGTATAACAAAGGCCCCTGATCGAGTATAACAACGTCCCGGATCGAGTATAACAAAGTCCGCTGATCGAGTATAACAAAGTCCCCTGATCGAGTATAACAAAATCCCCTGATCGAGTATAACAAAGGCACCTCATCGAGTTTAACAAAGGCCCCTCATCGAGTATAACAAAGTCCCCTGGTCGAATATAACAAAGGCCCCTCAACGAGTTTAACAAAGGCCCCTCATTGAGTATAACAAAGTCCCCTGGTCGAGTATAACAAACTCACCTGGTCGAGTATAACAAAGTCCCCTGATCGAGTATAACAAAGTCCCCTGATCGAGTATAATAAAGGCCCATGATCGAGTTTAACAAAGGCCCCTGATCGAGTATAACAAAGTCCCCTGGTCGAGTATAACAAACTCCCCTGATCGAGTATAACAAAGTCCCTGATAGAGTATAACAAAGTCCCCTGATCGAGTATAACTATGGCCCCTGATCGAGTTTAACAAAGGCCCCTGATCAAGTGTAACAAAATCCCCTGGTCGAGTATAACAAAGGCCCCTCATCGAGTTTAACAAAGGCCCCTCATCGAGTATAACAAAGTCCCCTGGTCGAGTATATCAAACTCCCCTGGTCGAGTATAACAATATCCCCTGATCGAGTATAACAAAGTCCCCTGATCGAGTATAACAAAGTCCCTTGAACGATTATAACAAAGGCCCCTGATCAAGTATAACAAAGCCCCCTGATCGTGTATAACAAAGCCCCCTCATCGAGTATAACAAAGTCCCCTGATCAAGTAAAACAAAGTCCCCTGAACGAGTATAACAAGGCCCCCTCATAGAGTATAACAATGTCCCCTGATCGAGTATAGAAAGTCCCCAGATCGGGTATAACAAAGGCCCCTAATCGAGTATAACAAAAACCGCTGATCCAGTATAACAAAGTCCCCTAATCGAGTATAACAAAGAACCCTGGTCGAGTATAACAAAGTCCTATCATGGAGTATAACAAAGGCCCGTGATCGAGTATAACAAAGGCCCGTGATCGAGTATAACAAAGGCCCCGGATCGAGTATAGCAACGTCCCCTGATCGAGTATAACAAAGTCCGCTGATCGAGTATAACAAAGGCCCCTGATCGAGTATAACAAAGTCCCCTGGTCGAGTATAA
Source organism: Homarus americanus (assembly GCF_018991925.1). NCBI lineage: Eukaryota > Metazoa > Arthropoda > Malacostraca > Decapoda > Nephropidae > Homarus > Homarus americanus. The sequence continues at coordinate 2,398 of NW_024734583.1, read as the reverse complement.
CAAAGGCCCCTCATTGAGTTAAACAAAGGCCCCTCATTCAGTATAACAAAGTCCCCTGGTCGAGTATAAGAAACTCACTTGGTCGAGTATACCAAAGTCCCCTGATCGAGTATAACAAAGTCCCCTGATCGAGTATTACTATGGCCCCTGATCGAGTTTAACAAAGGCCCCTAATCTAGTGTAAGAAAGTCCCCTGGTCAAGTATAACAAAGGTCCCTCATCGAGTTTAACAAAGGCCCCTCATCGAGTATAACAAAGTCACCTGGTCGAGTATAACAAACTCCCCTGGTCAAGTATAACAAAGAACCCTGGTTGAGTATAAGAAAGTCCCCTGATCGAGTATAACAAAGGCCCCTGATCGAGTATAGCAAAGGCCCCTCATCGAGAATAACAAAGTCTCCTGATCGAGCATAACAAAATCCGCTGATCGGGTATAACAAAGTCCCCTGATCGAGTATAACTATGGCCCTTGATCGAGTTTAACAAAGGCCCCTGATCGAGTGTAAGAGAGTCCCCTGGTCGAGTATAACAAAGGTCCCTCATCGAGTGTAACAAAGGCCCCTCATCGAGTATAACAAAGTCACCTGGTCGAGTATAACAAACTCCCCTGGTCAAGTATAACAAAGAACCCTGGTTGAGTATAACAAAGTCCCCTGATCGAGAATAACAAAGGCCCCTCATCGAGTATAACAAAGGCCCCTCATCGAGTATAACAAAGTCTCCTGATCGAGTATAACAAAATCTGCTGATCGAGTATAACAAAGTCCCCTGATCGAGTATAACTATGGCCCCTGATCGAGTTTAACAAAGGCCCCTGATCGAGTGTAACAAAGTCCCCTGGTCGAGTATAACAAAGGTCCCTCATCGAGTTTAACAAAGGCCCCTCATCGAGTATAACAAAGTCCCCTGGTCGAGTATAACAAACTCCCCTGGTCAAGTATAACTAAGAACCCTGGTTGAGTATAACAAAGTCCCCTGATCGAGTATAACAAAGGCCCCTGATCGAGTATCACAAAGGCCCCTCAACGAGTATAACAAAGTCTCCTGATCGAGTATAACAAAGTCCGCTGATCGTGTATAACATAGTGCCCTGATCGAGTATAACAAAGTCCCCTGATCGAGTATAACAAAGGCCCCTGATCAAGTTTAACAAAGGCCCCTGAGCGAGTATAGCAAAGTCCCCTGGTCGAGTATAACAAACTCCCCTGGTCGATTATAACAAAGTCCCCTGATCGAGTATAACAAAGTCCCCTGAACGAGTATAACAAAGTCCCCTGAATGATTATCACAAAGTCCCCTGGTCGAGTATAACAAAGGTCCCTCATAGAGTTTAACAAAGGCCCGTCATCGAGTATAACAAAGTCTCCTGATCGAGTATAGCAAAGTCCCCTGGTCGAGTATAACAAACTCCCCTGGTCGATTATAACAAAGTCCCCTGATCGAGTATAACAAATTCCCTAATCGAGTATAACAAAGCCCCCTGATCGAGTATAACAAAGTCCCCTGATAGAGTATAACAAAGTCCCCTGATCGAGTATAACATTGGCCCCTGATCGAGTTTAACAAAGGCCCCTAGTCGAGTATAACAAAGTCCCCTGGTCGAGTATAACAAAGGCCCCTCATCGAGTATAACAAAGGCCCCTCTTCGAGTATAACAAAGACCCTGGTCGAGTATATCAAACTCCCCTGGTCGAGTATAACAATATCCTCTGATCGAGTATAACAATGTCCCCTTATCGAGTATAACAAAGTCCCTTGAACGATTATAACAAAGGCCCCTGATCAAGTATAACAAAGCCCCCTGATCGTGTATAACAAAGCCCCCTCATCGAGTATAACAAAGTCCCCTAATCAAGTAAAACAAAGTCCCCTGAACGAGTATAACAAAGCCCCCCTCATAGAGTATAACAATGTCCCCTGATCGAGTATAGAAAGTCCCCTGATCGGGTATAACAAAGGCCCCTGATCGAGTATAACAAAGTCTCCTGATCGAGTATAACAAAGGCCCCTGATCGAGTATAACAAAGGCCCCTCATCGAGTTTAACAAAGGCCCCTCATTGAGTATAACAAAGTCCCCTGGTCGAGTATAACAAACTCACCTGGTCGAGTATACCAAAGTTCCCTGATCGAGTATAACAAAGTCCCCTGATCGAGTATAACTATGGCCCCTGATCGAGTTTAACAAAGGCCCCTGATCTAGTGTAAGAAAGTCCCCTGGTCGAGTATAACAAAGGTCCCTCATCGAGTTTAACAAAGGCCCCTCATCGAGTATAACAAAGTCCCTGGTCGAATAATACAAACTCCCCTGGTCAAGTATAACAAAGAACCCTGGTTGAGTATAACAAAGTCCCCTGATCGAGTATAACAAAGGCCCCTGATCGAGTATAACAAAGGCCC
>NW_024734582.1:0-10061 GCF_018991925.1 Homarus americanus | reverse complement strand
CCCATGTCGCACCTGCCAACACCATCCCACTACATTACCACCTCTACCAATACCACCGACCATTGTCACCTTAACAGTTACCAACCTAACAATACCACTCCCCCAACCAATATCACCCTAGCCAACGCCATAGCCGTACCAATACCACCCTGCCAACACCACCCATACCAATATCACCACTGTGTGAAATGGCACAACACTTCATCTCTAATGGAAGATAGCCGATATTAAATTTTTCCACTTTGCACTTAGTAACTATATCAACTATACAGAACCAAACACGCAATGTGCTTGAATACCTGTCACGTAAATGGAATAACAAAGTGTGAGGCCAGACACTACTGCCTCACACGCCTGTACTACGCATTTGTGAATAAGTTACCCTATATGTATAGAACTAAACAAATAATGTAAATGAAATACTGTGTAACATTCAGTGTCATAATATCCTGACAACGGGGGTTAATTATTATGACCCTTGTAAGCCCTACTCTGTAATCCTTTGCGCTACCGCTCACAGGATGAGGGTGCACAATAAAGTAAGTCCGCTAGCGGAGCAAAATCAATCAAATTAACCAATAACACCACCGCTACCACCACCACTCCTACCAACACAACCCTTACTAACACCACCCCTACCACCACCATCCATACCAGTACCAACCCTGTCATCACCTTCCCTGCCAACATCTTCCCTACCAATACCACGCCTGCCAGCACCACGTCTACCAATACCACCCCATCAACACCACCCATATCACCACCCCTGCCACAACCTTCCCTACCAATACCACCTTCCAACACCAACATTACAAATACCACTGCTGCCAACACCGCCCCTACCAATGACACACTCCTACTAACCTTCTCATTAATTCCACGCCTGCCAACACCATCCCTGCCCCCACCTTTACCACCTACCATCCTACCACCACTACTCCTACCAACAGCAACCTTTGCCAACACCACAGCCGAAACCAATACCCCTGTTAACACCACCCCTTTCACCAACACCCTATCAACACCACTCCTACCAACATCACCCCTGCCAGCATTATCCCTGCCAACATCACGCCTGCCAACACCACGCCTGCTACGAAAAAAAGGAACTGTGGTCATAAACTTGAAATTTGTATAATTTATTGTTTTAACAGTTACTGAGTTTGATATTTAAATAATTAATTTCAAGATTAATTTTAAAAATTTTTGTTTTGGAATTTTGCTTATAATCTCAGTATAGGTCGTCCTCGAAGCACAAATTAAGATTCGTGTAAAGTCAACGCTACCCCCGAACACTTTATCATGAATATATAACTTTAGAAATGTTTTTTCTGTTCCAAAACCTCTCCATACTAACGTGTTGGGGGGTAAGCGTTGAATAAACACCTTGGGTGATCACCGATTAATTGACTAATTTGTATGTTTTCGGAGGTGTGGAGAAGGAGGCCCCAGCGATGTTGCTGGTTAGAATTTCGAGACCGCCAGTCTGTGGTAGCTTATAAGTGGCGTGGACTGTACTGTACTTTTAAATATTGAGTTATGTTCATTTCATATCAAATGCAATAATATTATAGTTTACATCAATAATACATTGTTTAATTTATGTGTCCATAGGATAATATATTGCTAATTTATGAGATAAAATATATTGATGTCATAAAAAGTAACATATTTTTTTAATCAATGCTGAAACAGTAACCAAAACATAATTAAACAATAAACAATTAAGATAAACACATATTTCGCATAGATGTTACCCAGTAGCCTTGAGAGCCACGGGTGTTTTATGCAGTGTGTAATAATAATAATAATGATTATAATAATATTAATAAACGGTTTATTAATAGAGTTGCAACTGGTGGCTGAAAATATACAAACTTACAGGATTAGACATAATGATATGCGTTCAATATATTTACAGGGCTGTTTGTTGGCGATTTCGCGGTTGAATACTGGGGGGGGGAGGGCAGAGAGTGAGGTCAGAACTGGGTAAGGGTATGACATATGGTAGCAAAATATTGTGTGTGTGTGTTATCATCGGCTCGTCAGAGCTAAGCTATCACTTCACATCGCCCATATTGGTAGCACATGCTTTCGAAAGCAGCTCCAGACATGGGATGATAAACAACCCGACAACAAACAGCCAAAATCCCAGTGCCGGTGTGTATTCTCAAAACTGTCATGAAAAAACCTGCAGAGACCCTCGGCAGATCGAAAAAGAATACACGCTGGACCGGTTTGATGAAAATGACAGGGCAATTAAGCTCGCCGATGATAAGCATGCTGCTTTAACTGACTGGCAGAACAACCTCAGTCTCCAGGCGATACCTTCCGCAAAAATAAAGCGGCGGTCAGCGCAGGCCATAATCTAAAGATCGACTGGTTTGAAATATAGCATGTAAAACACAAAATTTGCAGATCCTTGCGGGCTGTGCTAATATTTCACCACCCCTCCTTTTACGTCGCTCATTCGACAGTAACTCCCTAATTAAAAGATGATGAAGGCCTTCTGCTAGCACTGAAAGAGCACTAACATTCACTGCTGAACCAGAAACTTACCGATGTGGTTGTCTTGACTACACAACAGGTCTATTAGCATCAGGCGTGTACACCTCCAGCTATCCTCCATCCCTGGATGAGGTAGCAATTTCCCTCAAAACGATGAAAAATAACAAAAGCCTCAGAGCCTGATGAATCCAGCTAGGTGTATAAAGCAGGAGGACCTCTGCTTGCCAGCCAATCTCCACTCTGTCCTGGAGAATATGGAAAGGTGGAAATCCCCCAAGCTCTTACGAAAAGACACCTTCAAAATCCAATATTTATAGAACAAGGAGACCTTGGCAACTACAACAGGATCTCGCTGCTATCACTAGCAAGATTATCGTCGGAATCCTCCTAAACAGACTTCTTCCTGGGGCCGGAAAACATCCTCCAAGAATCTCAATGTGACTTTTAGACCATCACGTGGTACCACTGACATGATCTGCTGCTTAGATACAGGAAGAGTGCAGAAGAGACAACGTCGTGACCTGTATGGTCTGGGCCTTCGACTCGGTTAACAGGGAAGTTCTCTGGTGGACCATCACCAACGTAGGTGATATCCTTAATAACTCATACCATTTTATCATAGCTGGTTGATCGTCATACTCGTTTCGAGTGATGACAGCCAAGTAGCAGTAGTAGTAGTAGTAAGTAGTGTTATTGATGATATTGTGTGTGTGTGTGTGTGTGTGTGTGTGTGTGTGTGTGCGCGCGTCAATGTGCTATCATCATTTGTTATCTCTTACAGATACGAAGGATGTGTCTCACTGTCTCGCTTGTGGCAGAGAGTCTGCAACAGTCTTATGGTAATCCTCCTCACTGTTGACTCTGATCACAGGCTGTATCCTAACTCCTCTCAAGTAAACACACAAAATCCACAGGCTAAAACTTGGCGTCAAAAATCACCCCGAGATTCAAGCAACTCAACGACCAATCACCTTCTTCCTCTGTTTTTCTTGGTCGTTATCTTTGTCAATCGTGTTTAGAACAGACGATAATGTTTTCATATCTGGGATTAGCAAGAGACATTTAACATACGGTATTTGAGAATTCACCATAGTATAGTAATTCCAAGTTAAATACGTTCTCACTTCTCCAGTTAAATTAAGAATTAAATTACCGATATCTGAAAACTACCATTGTGTCCAGGCTTCCAGTAGAGATAGATTATAGTCTTATATTACAAATTCCGGGAAAAATTTAACATACGATTCCTTGAGACATATGAATTAGAGAGTCTTCCCTCCCCCCAGTAACGTGTACACGGCCGGGAGATCTTGTAGAAAACCTAAGTGTACACCAAGTTGGAGGGACTTAATTTCAATTCAATTTCAATTGTTTATTCCTTGATAGAGGAAGCGGGATCTAGATGCTTGTCACTAGATGTCCTGTCTATTGACACCAGAATCATCTGGCAGAAGTGTGAAAAATATTTACAATTATAAATATTATAAAGGGAATACTAAAGCCTAAGGAAGGAAGGATGTTCCTTTAACACATAATCAATATTATTTACAGAATATCTGGCCAGTATTGGGAGGATCATCGTGTCTCCGTCAGGGGGTCGTGGAGTGAATTGGTCAGCAGGCGTCACGGAAGCGTTATTATTATTGGGACATCTTAGTAGGTAGTGAATAAGGGTGCGGCTGTCGGGTCTTCTGCATAACGCACAAGAGCGTTGCTCAGGGGATGTGGGGATACCAATCTCCCAAGCAAGTCATACCCAATGATGATACGGGCGGCAATCACGTCCCCTTCCGCGACCCTTTCCTGTAGACGTACGAGAGGTCAAGAAGTTTACGGAGGTTATCGTACCATGTGGGCGGGGGGAGTCCAGGGGGATGTTTAACTCTGAAGCTTCTCTCTGTTTGCGGCAGATTTGGGTCCTAATCTGTAGAGTGTTCGAACAACGTAGTCGGGAATTATTGGCCTTGTTGCAGCCAGTCTTAGCAAGGTCATCTGCCTCATTCCCAAGATACAAACATGACTAGGTATCCATAGAATGTCACAGGACGGCCTTCATCCTGAAGTGTGGATGTTAGCCCTCTCGTATTCCGGAGGATGAGGTCCTTATTTTCCCCAGATCCAAATGCGATCCGTCGAGAGCAGACCTGGAATCACCCAGCAGACAAGCAGGGCAGAAACCATCTGCTTCTTCCTCCTTGAGAGAAGGGCAGCAAGGAGGGCTAATGGTTCAGCCTGAGTGGAGGATGCCCCGTCAGAAACTCCTGAGAGACAGTTTGATAGGCTCAGGGGCATGAGGACGGGAGATGCCAGGCACCAGCCCCGGCCCTACCTGTAGCAGGGTCAGCAAGAACCATCCAGTGTGGGGACAGCCCTGCCTGGGGACAAGTGAGGCGATCCTGGAGGTGGTATTTGCAGAGAATAACAGGGTTCACCTGGGTTTTGGGAGCAGTCCACCGAGGGCAATCACTTCAGGTTGAAAAATCAGCCAGGGAGAAGGAGACGAACCAACAGCAGGGGTGACAACAATATCAGGCAGAGGTCGTGTTCCTAGAGGGCTCGGATGAGTGACCCTCGCCACTGTCTTCTAGATGGAGAGGTCGGTCTCGAACAGCAGTAGTCCAGTTGGTTTGGACATAGTTGCCCTAGGATCCGTGAAGATGGAAACGGCAGTTTTTAGGTAAAACTCCTGGACACGATCCTGTAAGGGAAAGACCAAGGTTCGTTATATAGAGAAGTAGAGCGTGTCACTGAGGGCTAAGGATGATACGAGCAGCTTTCCTCTGGACAACTTCGAGACGGTTGACAGCAGTCCGACTAATGTTGACGAGGGCAGGGGCGGCGTAGTCGACTGGAACGGACAAAGACTGCACATGGTGTAGAAGTGCAGGGATGTAACAAGGGAACCCCTGCACATGGTAGAGAGGGGGCGAGACATGAAACATATGTCTCGAATAGCGGACTTCAGGGGATCTGACAACGTGTGCGAGTTACATACACATCCAGGTATTTTTCTCTCATTAACCTTGATCCAAGGGCGTTCCTGATAAGAAAAGGGGGGGGTGGGTACAACTGCAGCCGTGCCACATGGCTTTGTTTTCGCAGTTGAAAGAAGAAGCCAAGTGAATCCTCTCTGGAGACCAGATGAAGGCCTTCCTGCATGCTGAGAGTGATCCTTGAGGCTTGGAGGAGGACATCGTCAGCACTATCCTGAGTGGACAACTTCTGTCGGCCACGGGGTGATGCAATGGAGTGCATGGAAGTGTTAAACAAAGATTGGGACTCAGGACTCCACCTTGAGGGGGTGCCAGGTTCATTTCTTGAGACAGGAGCATGGGAAGCCTTCAACGCGAACCAGGCCTGACGTCCAGTGAGGTAGAGGCGATCCATTGTGAAGAGATCTCCTTTAACCCTAACCGTGCAAGTTCAGCTAAAATGAGGGGCGCTGAGCCGTATCAAAAAGGCTCCCTGATATCAAGGAAGACGGAACGCGGGCAGTCTGATTACGCAATAAAGGAAGCGCAATGGGTGTGCTGTGCTGCGGTAGAATGAAACATTGAGGGTTGTGGAAGCCGCCTATGGTGTGAAGAAGGCGACGATGGAGTATCCTCTCCATCATCTTACCAGAAACCTTACAGGAGGTAAGACTAATGGGTCGATATTTCCAGGATCTCCGGCAAGGGATGGGGATAATGAGTGGCATTTTTCCAGTTGGACAGGAGAACCCATGTTCATAAGACATATTGTGAAACAAGCAAGGGGCCGTTAGGAATATTAGTACCAGGCGTTGAGGACGGGTAAGACTATCTGATCATCCCCAGGAGAGGTGTCTTTTTCTAGAGCGACGAGCGCTGTCAAGCTCGAACGTGTGATGGGATGATCAGTGGGGAACTGAGAGGCAAACGGCACAGACAAACAGGCTCAGACGCATCGATGGGGAGCCAGCACTGTCTCCATTGGATCTGGAAGTGCCTCAGGGGAGGAAGCTCGTGCCCAGTCCTCCATTAAGAGCAGGCAAGGAGGCGGGGTCAGGGTGGGGGAGAGGCCTCCGTCCAGTGCCCCCAGCATTAATCCGATTCCATACATAAGGGGGTGACGACTGGAACGATAAGACCCGTGAAGGATAGCCAATTCCGCCTCACACGTATCCGACAGCGCTCCTGAGTTGCAAGGGCACCAATTTTGAAGTCTTCCCAGTCCTCTGGACACCGAGACCTCCGTATGGCAGAGTGGAGTCACGGGTTACCTGCCGGAGATGTCTCATAGCGGGGATACGATACCAGTAGTTGGTGGCACTTCTGGGGTGACAGGGGAGGGCGTGGAGGTAGCGCGATTGACAGAGTCCTTTACGGCATCAACAAAATCAGCGCTGTAAGTCAAGGGACTGAGGGACAACATAGGGAATCCGCCCAGGTAAGGTATTGGATAAAGGAAGGAACAGCATCTTGTGTGAGACGAAGGCAGGGGGATCGATAAGGAGTTGATGTCGGGGGCAGAAGGAGAGCCTGGATGGTGGTAACGGCAAACTATACAGAGCAGGCTCAGTGCAGACTGACAGGATGAAAGGTATGACCGTTCAATAGTAAGCCAACATCAAAACTATGGGGGGAGGCGAGTAGGATCGTCAGGACAAAAGCGAACATCATCATCCCCATTAGAAACTGTGAGAATACTTGATCACGTTAACGGGGTACACATGGAGTGGGATGATCCGGAGTAGAAGTGGGATGGCGGGCATTAAAAGTCGCCAAGAACAATAATTAGAACCCCATCATGGAGGTCGTGAAGAACCTGGGGGGTCCAGAATCACTCTTAAAATGAACATTGACTACGAAAGGGTCTAAGTCCACCAAGAGTGGGGAGACAGAAAGTAATTCAGACGGGGGGTCCATAATGAGTCAGGTGAAGGGAGACGAACAGATGGAATGGTGGTGCACAAGGGTGAGGAGGCCACGAGCCTGCCCACAGTACCAGGCAGGGGTGTAAACAGTATAGCCAGAGAGGCGGAGTGAGTAACATCGTCTGTGGTGGTTTCCTGAGTAGCGCAACATCTACTTGATGGGGAGAGCACAAACTGGAGCGAGTCTGTCCGGCGAGGTCTAAGTCCCTGGATGTGCCATTGTAGAGAAGAGGAGGATCGACACTCCGGTGTGGGAATGAGTCGGAGGGGCTAGACAGGGCTCCAGAGGAAGTACCAAATTCTGTTGAGAGAAATGGAGAGGGAGGAGTGGTGGGGAGGCGAGGATGGATCCTCCATCTCAGGAAGATGGAAAGGAAGGGGTCATCAGGGCTTGCAAGTGCGCCCTGTTGAGTCAGGAATGTCCAGAATGAGTTGTTGTTGCTTCTGCAATGTCGCAATTGTTTTTCTAAACAAGTCGAGTTGGGCTGAAGGTTGATTTGCTTGGAGTGATGTGATCCAGACGGAGAGTGATTGTTCCATAGGAACCAGCTTGGTGTACCTGTGCAGGAGCTGGAGGTGGCAGCGAGGATTGCCAAGGACCCGACTGGGCATGTGGTGGTGGTAGCGACGGAGAGGGACGGTGAGGGTTCAGTTGAGTAGAGGTGGTGGTGCTGGTGAGACAGCAGAGGTCAGGTGGGCAGGAGATGGTGACGCTGTGTGGCAGGGCCAAGCAACGACCTTGTTCCAAGAACGGTAGGGAGGGAGGAGGGGAGAAAGGATGGGTGGTAGGGGCGTGGGGGGTGGTAGAGGAGAGCAGATCAATGAAATCCTTGGGTGGATGGAAGAGGCGGTGGTGGATAGGATTGAGGTTTGGTTGACGGGGGGCTTCATCAGAGAAGAGGGCGGTGAGTAAGGTAAGTTTTTCCCAGACGGCGAGTGCCAGGACGCTGTGGGCAGTGGCATTTCAGGCGTGAAGACTGCCATGGCAGTGGCGCACCGATGGAATAACTGGGATTTTGTTCTGAATTTTTTCGATTTGCATTGCACTGTGTCGTGAGGACCTGCACAGAAACCGCAGGCGACCATCTCGGTACTCCCAGGTGCGGTGTTTCCCGGTGGCAACGACCACCGTTTTCGGGGTTCCAATCGTCGGTCGAAGGACAGTTAATTGGTCCTACATTCACCTTCCGGGGAGGGCCCACCCACCAGCCGATGAGTTCGTTGGATGGACGTTTGGAGACCGGGTTGATGCGGCGTTCCATGTCAGTAGTTGTGGGAGAAGAGGCAGATCGTCCGATAAAGTTCTCCCAGGGTACGTGGCGAACCATTACCTTGGTACGACGAGTTTCTGGGGTGATGATGGTGAACTTCAGCATCACCTCCCCTGGGGGAGCAGGAAAGCCCACCTGGTGAGCAGGCGTACCGTCTCGATCCATTTATTAATGGTGGTGACTATCACGGCTGTGGGACCTCGGCTTGGAGGCGAAGTGTTGAGTCCTGAAGTGGAGAGCAGTGACGGAACCAGGTCGTCCGTGTGCTCGAGGCAAGTCCCGAGGAAGGCGAGACGACGAAGGCGCGACGGGGAACTTGAGGAAGACAAAGGGAATCCCCTATGTGCATCGTCGGCGGAGGGTCGGTCATTGAGCCACATGTGGCTGCCCAGGGACCCCCGATGACGAAGTCCACCCTCTACAGCCCCAGAAGGTGCAAGAAACCGTGGCTACTGGAGACCCTGACTTCTGAGGTTTCTGCTTCTTCTTGACGTGTCTTCAAGAAGAAGGTCGTCACTGTCACCTACCGCCGTTTCCAACGAACGGGAGCGTTTAACGGCAGGCATAGGGCACGTTAGCAACACACAGTCAGGTGGAGTGGTAATGACGTCTGCTACGTCACACTATCACATGCGCATGCGCAAATTTGAAAAAACTTTGCTCAGAGGGATCGGGTGGTAGGACCAGATGTTTTATCCCAAAAAATGACAAAGTCCAAAAGTAACAAAAAATATATGCCACTGTGCTGATAACTGGATATACACTATAGTTTTGTCTGCACAGGCTGGGATATATTGGAGCGCTGAATTCGTCAGAAATACGAATTTTAGGAGCAGTCTCTTACAGCCTTTGTTGACACTACGCGCATGCGCGTTCTTCAGGAGTGCGCGGTTCTTCGGAGGACTTAGCCGGACTGTTGACACTGGTCGGAAGGGCGGTGCTGGTGGTGGAGTGGGGGGGTGAGTGGGTTTAGGTAGGGGGGAGGGGGGATTGGGTGGGGAGGGTGGGTTGGGGTTAGGTGTGGGTGGGGTCGACAAATGTGGGGAGGGAGAGAGAAGGATGAAATGGGAGTAAGTGTAAAGGGGTGGAGGGTGGGGAGGTGTGGAGGAGGGGGAGGTGTGGAGATGGGTGGGGAGGCCTCAGTGCCAGCTGTTGCATGCAGCTTAAGTAAAAACTTTCTTGTAAGCTTGACAGTATAACGAACCTGGAGGATGTTAGTGTGGGAGAATGGTGGGTAGGAGAATGGTGGAGGTGGAGAGAGTAGAAGGAGAAGAGGGAAGTGTGTAAAGGAGGAAGGGTGACAGTGGACGGGGGCGGAGCGACTGGAGAGAATGTCACTTTAATTGCGCGCACACACACACACACACTTGTGTCTGGCTCTGCAG
>NW_024734581.1:0-9187 GCF_018991925.1 Homarus americanus | reverse complement strand
TCTGGAGGTAGGTTTTTACTATCGCCTAGGTCGGTAATTTTGAATGTAATGGTGATATCTTATGCAGAGGAACTACGCACCATTTTTTGAAAATTGTAAAATTTAGGTACCCTTGGGAAAATTTTCTCAGTAAATTTTGGGAAATGTTTTGAACATTTTGAAAAATTTTCGAAAAATTGTGAAATTTGAAATTTTTGAAAATTTTTGAAAAATTTTTGAAAATTTCGAAAATTTTTTCGAGTAATTTTGGAAAATTTTTTTAGGACTTTTTGAAAAATTTTTTCTGAAAATTTCTGAGGACTTTTTCGGAAAAATTTTGAAAATTTTTGAAAATTTTTGGAAAAATTTCTGAAAATTTTTTTGAAATTTTTGAAAAATTTGGGGAAAATTTTTGGAAATTTTCTGAAAATTTTTCGATACCCTTTTTTAACATTTTGAAAATTTTGAAATTTTGAAATTTTTCGAAAAATTTTGAAAATTTTGAAAATTTTGAAAATTTTTGAAAAATTTTTGAAAATTTTTGAATTTTTTATAATTTTGAGAATTTTGGGGAAAATTTTGAAAATTTCGAAAAATTTTAGGAAATGTTTGAAATATTTTGAAAATTTTGAAAATTTTGAAAATTTTGGTAATTTTTTGAGTAATTTTAGAAATTGTGCTGAAAATTTTGTGGAAATGTTTGAAAATTTTGAAATAAATTTTGAAAATTTTTGAAAATTTCTGAATTCGGATATTTGAATATTTTGAAATTTTTGAAAATTTTGAAAATTTTTGAAAAATTTTGAAAATTTGAAAATTTTCCTGAAAATTCGAAAATTAGAGGGTCTGACCTGGTGTAGAACGCTCCGGATGTATGATGTTTTGATCCACCGAGCCATCTGTGAAGTATCATGCTGCATTCGTCTCTCGGTGGCTATGGCTTCCAGAGTTATTTTTGAGGTCCTCCTTCTGAGGTACTTTACTATCGCCTAGGTCGGTAATTTTGAATGTGGCTGGTGGAGAGCTCCATGGTGGAGGAACTACGTAACCTTTTTGAAAATTGTAAACATTTAGAAATTTTGGAAAATTTTCTTGAAAATTTTGGGAAATGTTTTTGAAATATTTTAAAATTTAGAAAAATTTTTGAAATGGAAAATTTTTGAAAATTTATTTTTCATTGAAAATTTGGAAAATTTTTGAAAAATTTTGAAAATTTGAAAATTTTGGAATTGAAAATTTTGAAATTTTTGAAAAATTTCTGAAAATTGAAAATTTTGAAAAATTTTTGAAAATTTTGAAAAATTTGAGAAATTTTTGAAAAATTTCTGAAAAATTTTGGAAAATTTTTGAAAAAATTTTCTGAAATTGGAAATTTTGATTTGAAAATTTTGAAAAATTTGAAAATTTCTGAAAATTTTTCAATTTGAATTTTTGAAAAATTTTGAAAAATTTTGGGAAAATTTTGAAAATTTTCAGAAATTTGAAATGTTTTGAAATATTTTGAAAATTTTTAAAATTTTGAAAAATTTTTTGGAAAATTTTCTGAAAATTTTAAAAATTTTTGAAAAATTTCTGAAAAATCAGAAATTTTGAAATTTTGAAAAATTTTTGAAAGGAAATGTTTTGAAATATTTTGAAAAATTTTGGAAAATTTTGGGAAATTTTTGGAAAATTTTCTGAAAATTTTTTGAAATTTTTTGAAATTTTTGAAAAATTTGGGAAAATTTTTGGAAAATTTCTGAAAATTTTTCGGATAATTTTTGAATATTTTTGAAATTTTTTGGAAATTTTTTGAAAATTTTTGAAATTTTTTTGAAAAATTTTGAAAATTTTGGGAAAATTTTGGAAAATTTTTGAAGATTTTCGAAAATTTTCCAAAAAATTTTCAGAGGGTCTGACCTTGGGTGTGTTACGAACCCCTCCACCCAGCACTACGAACCACGCCATCTATTGTCCTGATCTGCCTACCCAGCACCACGAGCAACGCCATCTAGGGACGAGACACGAGTATGACTCGTCTTAGTTACCACTCCGGGGTTTCATTCTCCATATCCTGGTTGTTGCGTCACCTCCTCAAAGTCTTCTTTGTCAGCTCCAATTCGAGGAGAGAGGACTTGGCTCTGGGAAGTGACCACAGGATCATCTATCCTTTAAACCTGCGGCGCAGTGACTACCTACCGTCTTCTACAATACTCAGCCTTACTCGTCAGCCATCTCAGCTCCTCACTTAAGTACTTGTATCTTGTATTGCCTCCCCCACGTCCACTTGCTTCAAAATTGTTTATGTTGTATTAATATGTATATACTGTTAATGTTTAGGTTAAGTTTGGTTAAGGGTAATTTATAAGCTGAATATTTTGTTAAGGAATTTATAGTACTTTATTATACACAACGAAAACTCGCATCCTTTGTCTACCCTTTTATAGTCCGATTGTCTTTTTTTTTTTTTTTTTTTGTTACCTGTTGGGATCTGGGTAGACGTATAACTATATTCTAAATCCCCAACTCGTAACAGGTGTAGAAGGCCGCTCCGGATGTATGATGTTTTGGATCCACCAAACCATCTGTGAAGTATCATGCTGCATCTGCCAGTCTCTCGGTGGCTATGGCTTCCAGAGTTATTTTTTTGAGGTCCTCCTTCTGGAGGTAGGCTTTACTATCGCCTAGGTCGGTAACTTTGAATGTGGCTGGTGGAGAGCTCCATGGTGGAGGAACTACGTAACCATTTTTTGAAAAATTGTAAACAATTTTAGAAAATTTTTGGAAAATTTTCTGAAAATTTTGGGAAATGTTTTGAAATATTTGAAAATTGAAAATTTTTGGAAAATTTCTGAAAATTTTTCGGATAATTTTTGAATATTTTTGAAATTTTTTGGAAAATTTTTGAAATTTTTTGGAAAATTTTTGAAAATTTTTGGAAATGTTTTGAAATATTTTGAAAAATGTTCGGAAAATTTTTGAAAATTTTTTGAAAATTTTCCGAAAATTTTTGGAAAATTTTGGAAAATTTTAGAAAAAAATTTCTGAAAATTTGGTGAAATTTTTTGAAATTTTTGAAAAATTTGGGAAAATTTTTGGAAAATTTCTGAAAATTTTTCGGATAATTTTTGAATATTTTTGAAAATTTTTGGAAAATTTTTGAAGATTTTCGAAAATTTTGAAATTTTGAAAATTTTTTGAAAATTTTTGAAAATTTTTGGAAAATTTTGAAGATTGAAAATTTTCCAAAAAATTTTCAGAGGGTCTGACCTTGGGTATAAAGCCCTCCGGATGTATGATGTTTTGGATCCACCAAGCCATCTGTGAAGTATCATGCTGCATCTGCCGGTGTGTCGGTGGCTATGGCTTCCAGTTTTTTTTTTTGAGGTGCTCCTTCTGGAGGTAGGCTTTACTATCGCCCAGGTCGGTAACTTTGAATGGCTGGTGGAGAGCTCCATGGTGGAGGAACTACGCAACCATTTTTTTGAAAATTAAAACAATTTTAGAAATTTTGGAAAATTTTCGAAAATTTTGGGAAATGTTTTGAAATATTTTGAAAAATTTTCTGAAAATTGTGAAATATTTTGAAATTTTTGAAAAATTTCTAGAAAATTTTTCGGAAATTTTGAAAATTTTTGAAAATTAATTTTTGAAAAATTTTGAAAATTTTTGAAAAATTTTGAAAATTTTTGAAAAATTTGAAAATTTTTGAAATTTTTTGAAAAATTTTGAAAATTTTTGGGAAAAATTTTGAAAAATTTTCTGAAAATTTTGGAAATATTTGAAAAATTTGAAAATTTGAAAATTTTTTGAAAATTTTCTGAAAATTTTTCGGATAATTTTGAATATGTTTGAAAATTTTTTGAACATTTTTGAAATTTTTGAATTTTTGAAAATTCTTGAAACTTTTTGAAAATTTCCGAAAAATTTTCAGAGGGTCTGACCTTGTAGAAGGCCGCCCGATGTATGATGTTTTGGATCCACCGAGCCATCTGTGAAGTATCATGCTGCATCTGCCGGTGTCTCGGTGGCTATGGCTTCCAGAGTTATTTTTTTGAGGTCCTCCTTCTGAGGTAGGGAATTACTATCGCCCAGGTCGGTAATTTTGAATGTGGCTGGTGGAGAGTCCATGGTGGAGGAATCTACGTAACCATTTTTTTTGAAAATTGTGAACAATTTTAGAAAATTTTGAAAAATTTTCTGAAAATTTTGGGAAATGTTTTGAAATATTTTGAAAAATGTTCGGAAAATTTTTGAAAATTTTTGAAAATTTTTGAAAATTTTCCGAAAGTTTTTGAAAATTTTTGAAAATTTTTGGGAAAATTTCTGAAAATTTTTGAAATTTTTGAAAATTTTGGGGAAAATTTTTGAAAATTTTTTGAAGATTTTCGAAAATTCTTTCCAAAATTTTCAGAGGGTCTGACCTTGGGTGTATATGCCGCCCATGTGATATTGATCCACCAAGCCATCTGTGAAGTATCATGCTGCATCTGCCGGTGTCTCGGTGGCTATGGCTTAGTTATTTTTTGAGGTCATCCTTCTCGAGGTAGGCTTTACTATCGCCCAGGTCGGTAATTTTGAATGTGGCTGGTGGAGAGCTCCATGGTGGAGGAACTACAACCATTTTTTAAAAATTGTGAACAATTTTAGAAAATTTTGGAAAATTTTCTGAAAATTTGGGAAATGTTTTGAAATATTTTGAAAAATTTTCGAAAAATTTTTGAAAATTTTTGAAAATTTTTGTATAACTTTCCAAAATTTTTAAAATTTTAAAATTTTGAAAAATTTCTGAAAATTTTTGAAATTTTTGAAAAATTTGGGAAAATTTTTGGAAAATTTCTGAAAATTTTTCGGATAATTTTGAATATTTTGAAAAATTTTGAAAATTCTTGAAAATTTTTGGAAAATTTTTGAAAATTTTGAAAATTCTTGAAAATTTTGAAAATTTTCCGAAAAATTTTGGAAAAATTTTTGAAAATATTTCTGAAATTTTGAAATTTTGAAAATTTGGGAAAATTTTGGAAAATTTTGAAATTTTGAATTTGGGAAAATTTTTGAAATTTTTTGAAAAATTTTGAAAATTTTGAAAATTTTTGGAAAATTTTTGAAGATTTTCGAAAATTTTTCCAAAAAATTTTCAGAGGGTCTGACTGACCTTGGGGTGTATAAGGTCACCTGGATGTATGATGTTTTGATCCACCAAGCCATCTGTAAGTATCATGCTGCATCTGTCGGTGTGTCGGTGGCTATGGCTTCAGTTATTTTTTTTGAGGTGCCTTCTGAGTGTAGGCTTTACTATCGCCTAGGTCGGTAACTTGAATGTGGCTGGTGGGAGAGCTCCATGGTGGAGGAACCATGCAACCATTTTTTTGAAAAATTGTGTTCAATTTTAGAATTTTTTGAAAATTTTCTGAAAATTTTGGGAAATGTTTTGAAATATTTTGAAAAATTTTCGAAAATTCTTGAAAATTTTGAAAATTTTTAAAAATTTTTGGAAAATTTGGAAAAATTTTGGATGTCTTGAAAATTTTTTGAAATTTTTGAGTAAATTTGGGAAAATTCTTGGTAAATTTCTGAAAATTTCATGATTAATTTTGAATATTTTTGAAAAATTTTGGAAAATTTTGAAAATTTTGAAATAAAAGTTTTGAAATATTTTCAAAATTACAAACGAAATATTTTGAAATTTTAGAATTTTTGAAATTCTGGAAAATTTTTCGATAATTTTTCAATATTTTTGAAATTTTTGAAAATTTTTTGAAATTTTTGAAAATTTTGAAAAATTCTTGAAAAATTTCCGAAAATTTCAGAGGGTCTGACCTTGGGTGTAGAAGGTCGCTCCGATGTATGATGTTTTGGATCCACTGAGCCATCTGTAGTATCATGCTGCATCTAAGCCGGTGTGTCGGTGGCTATGGCTTCCAGTTATTTTTTTTGAGGCGTTCTTCTGATAGGCTTTTACTACCAGGTCGCAATCCTTTGAATGTGGCTGGTGGAGAGCTCCATGGTGAGGAACTACGTAACCATTTTTATGAAAAATTAAACAATTTTAGAAAATTTTTGAAAATTTTTCAGTAAATTTTTAAATGTTTTGAAATATTTTGGAAAAATTTTCTGAAAAATTGTGAAATATTTGAAATTTTTAAAAAATTTTAAAATTTTGAAAATTTCTTGTTCTTTTCGGAAAATTCTTGAAAATTTTTAAAAAATTTTGGAAAATTTTTTGAAAATTTTGAAAATTCTTGAAATTTTTTGAAAATTTTTGAAAATTTTCAGAAAAATTTTTGAAAATTTTCTTATAAATTTGGGAAATGTTTTGAAATATTTTGAAAATTTTGGAAATTTTGGAAAATTTTTGGAAAATTTTTCTGAAAATTTTGGGGAATGTTTGAATATTTTGAAAATTTTCGAATTCTAGAAATATTTGAAATTTTGGAAAAAATTTTTGTAAATTTTGGAAATTTCTTGAAAATTTTTCGAAAATTTTTGGAAAATTTTGAAGTTTTTTTTTGAAAAATTTTGAAAATTTTGGGGAGTACCTCTTTTTGAAAATTTTCTGAAAATTTTGGGAAAATGTTTTGAATATTTTAGGTAATTTTGAAAAATTTGGGGAAAAATTTGAAAATTTCTGAAAATTTTTTGGATAATTTTTGAAAATTTTGAAAATTTTGGTAAATTTTTTTGAATTTTTGAAAAATTTGAAAAATTTTGGGAAAATTTTGAAATTTTTTGAAGATTTTCGAAAAATTCTTTCCAAAAATTTTCAGAGGGTTCAGATCTTTGGGTGTGTTACGAACTCTCCACCCAGCACTCATGAACCACGCCATCTATTGTCCTGATTCACCTACCCAGCACCACGAGCAACGCTATCTAGGGACGAGAGACACGAGTATACCCGCCTTTAGTTACCACTCCGGGGTTTTCTTCTCCATATCCTGTTGTTGCGTCACCTCCTCAAAGTCTTCTTTTGTCAGCTCCACCTGAGGAGGAGAGGATCGGCTCTGGGAAGTGACCACAGGATCACAGGATCATCTATCCTTAAAACCTGCGGCGCAGTGACTACCCACCGTCTTCTACACACTCAGCCTTTACTCGTCAGCCATCTCAGCTCCTCACTTAAGTACTTGTATCTTGTATTGCCTCCCACGTCCACTTTGCTTCAAAATTGTTTATGTTGTATTAATATGTATACTGTTAATGTTTAGTTAAGTTTGGTTAAGGGTAATTATAAGCTGATTATTTTGTTAAGGAATTTATAGTACTTTATTATACACAACGAAAACTCTGCATCCTTTGTCTACCTTTATAGTCCGATTGTCTTTTTTTGTTACCTGTTGGGATCTGGGTAGACGTATAACTATATTCTAAATCCCCAACCTGGTAACAGGTGTATAAGGCCGCCGGATGTATGATGTGGATCCACCAAGCCATCTGTGAAGTATCCTGCTGCATCTGCCAGTGTCTCGGTGGCTATGGCTTCCAGAGTTATTTTTTGAGGTCCTCCTTCTGGAGGTAGGCTTTACTATCGCCTAGGTCGGTAATTTTGAATGGCTGGTGGAGAGCTCCATGGTGGAGGAACTATGTAACTATTTTTTGAAAAATTTAAACAATTTAGGTAAATTTTGGAAAATTTTTGGAAAAATTTTGGAAATGTTTTGAAATATTTTGAAAAATTTTCTGAAAATCAGAAATATTTGAAATTTTTGGAAATTTTCTGAAAATTTTGTGAAATTTTTGAAATTTTTGGAAAATTTTTGGAAAAATTTCTGAAAATTTTTCTGATTGAATATTTTTGAAATTTTTTGGAAAATTTTTTGAAATTTTTGAAAAATTTTTGAAAATTTTTGGAAAATTTTGAAAATTTTGAAAAATTTTTGAAATTTTTGAAAAATTTTTGAAATTTGAAAATTTTGAAAATTTTGAAAATTTTTAAAATTTTTGAAAATTTTGAAAATTTCTGAAAATTTTTTGAAATTTGAAAAATTTGGGAAAATTTTGAAATTTTCAGAAATTTTTCGGATAATTTTGAATATTTTTGAATTGAAAATTTGAACTTTTTCGGAAATTTTTGAAAATTTTTGAAAAATTTTGGAAAATTTTTGAAATTTGAAAAATTTTGAAAATTTTGGGAAAAATTTTGAAAATTTTCTGAAATTTTGGGAAATGTTTTGGAATATTTTGGAAAATTTTGAAAATTTTGGAAAATTTTCTGAAAATTTTTCGGATAATTTTTAATATTTGAAATTTTTTGAACATTTTTGAAATTTTTGAAAATTTTTGAAAATTTTTGAAAATTTCCGAAAAATTTTCAGAGGGTCTGTCCTTGGGTGTAGAAGGCCGCTCCGGATGTATGATGTTTGGATCCACCGAGCCATCTGTGAAGTATCATGCTGCATCTGCCGGTGTCTCGGTGGCTATGGCTTCAGTTATTTTTTGATGTGCTCCTTCTAGGTAGGCTTTACTATCGCCTAGGTCGGTAACTTTGAATGTGGCTGGTGGAGAGCTCCATGGTGGAGGAACTACGTAATTATTTTTTGAAAAATTGTGAACAATTTTAGTAGAAATTTTTTGAAAATTTTGGGAAATGTTTGAATATTTTCAAAAATTTTTCTGAAAATTGTGAAATATTTGAATTTTGAAAATTTTAAAAATTTTTGGAAAATTTCTGAAAATTTTTCGAAAATTTTGAAAATTTTGAAAAATTTTGAAATTTTTTAAAAAATTTTTGAAAATTATGGAAAAATTCTTGAAAATTTAATTTGGGAAATGTTTTGAAATTGAATTTGGTTTCTGAAAATTTTCGGATAATTTGAATATTTTTGAAATTTTTGAAAATTTTTGAAATTTTTTTGAAAATTTTGGGGAATGTTTTGAAATATTTGAAAAATTTTGAAAATTTTGAGATTTTTGAAAATTTCTGAAAATTTTGGAAAATTTCTTGAAAATTTTCTGGATAATTTTGAATATTTTGAAATTTTTGAAAATTTTGAAATTTTTTGAAAATTTTTGAAAATTTTTGGAAAATTTTTGATAATTTTTGAAAAATTTCCGAAAAATTTTCAGAGGGTCTGACCTTGGGTAGAAGGCCGCTCCGATGTATGATGTTTTGATCCACCGAGCCATTCTGAAGTATCATGCTGCATCTGCCGGTGTCTCGGTGGCTATGGCTTCCAGAGTTATTTTTTGAGGTCCTTCTGGAGGTAGGTTTACTGCTCAGGTCGGTAATTTT
>NW_024734580.1:0-35218 GCF_018991925.1 Homarus americanus | reverse complement strand
TTGTTACTGAACCATCACTGGCGGTACCTGGGAGTTAATGGTACCGTACCGTCTTGTTACTGAACCCTGACTGGCGGTACCTGGGAGTTGATGGTACCGTACCGTCTTGTTACTGAACCATCACTGGCGGTACCTGGGAGTTGATGGTACCGTACCGTCTTGTTACTGAACCATCACTGGCGGTACCTGGGAGTTGATGGTACCATACCGTCTTGTTACTGAACCCTCACTGGCGGTACCTGGGAGTTGATGGTACCGTACCGTCTTGTTACTGAACCATCACTGGCGGTACCTGGGAGTTGATGGTACCATACCGTCTTGTTACTGAACCATCACTGGCGGTACCTGGGAGTTGATGGTACCGTACCGTCTTGTTACTGAACCATCACTGGCGGTACCTGGGAGTTGATGGTACCGTACCGTCTTGTTACTTACTTTACTTTTATCCTCTTCGCCACTGATCGGCTTGTTAGCCGCTTGGGCGATCGGTCACGTCTCTTTTCATTTATATTCTTCACCAAAAGATCAGCTCGCTAGCCGCCCGGGCGATCGGTCACGTCTCTGTCACGCACTGTTGGCAAATACTGGGCATGCACCGGCTCCTGAATGTACCTAAACCCGCTCCAGTGTTGGTCAAGTCTTCTCTTGAAAGAGCTCACACTCGGTGCCGTCACAACACTCTCTGGTAGATTGTTCCAAGAGTTTACAACCCTCACTCCGAAAAAGTTTGTCCTCACGGTTTTCTGGACTTGCAGCTTCTTCAATCTTGAGCTGTGACCCCTTGTGGGGCGAGCGTCCGCCAGCTCCAAGTAAGGACACTCAACTGAGTAGTGCCCCCTGAGATGCTTATACACCTCAACTAGGTCCCCCCTTGCCCGTCTGTGGTATAAGCTAGGCAAGTTCAGGCGCTCCAATCTCTCAGGGTAGCTGAGGTGCCGAAGTGCAGGCACCAGTTTGGTGGCCCTCCTTTGAACATTTTCAACCAACTGACAGTCCCTAGCATATCTCGGGGACCAGATGGGGTGACAGTACTCCAGATGGGGAAGCACTTCACTCCTGAAGATCGTCACGAGGGACGGACCGTCTAGGTATCTGAACGACCTTCTTATAAGACCCAATAATTTATTTGCCTGATTTACCTTCTTCTCACAATGGCCCGAGAACTTCAGCTCATTGTCAACATACACACCTAGGTCCTTCTCACACACAGTCTCAACTAGTACATTTTCTTCATCCCGTTGGGACATATGGTACGCCTCCTTACCGTTGGTACGCCCCAAGTGCATCCTCTTACACTTCGTGACATTGAATCTCAGCAGCCATTCCTTCGACCATTCCTGGAGCCCACAGAGGTCCTTCTGCAGCTCTTCACAGTCCGCTTGGTTCTTAATTTCCCGAAATAACTTGCCATCATCGGCAAACATTTGTATGGAGGAGTGTACAACGTCAGGCATGTCATTTATGAAACAAACAAACAACAGCGGGCCCAATACACTACCCTGCGGTACCCCACTTGTTACAGGTACAGATGACGATTTCGTGCCATTAATCACCACACACTGCTTGCGGTCATGTAGAAAGTCTTCTATCCACGCTAGGACATTTCCCCGGATTCCGTACCCTTCCAGTTTGATTTTCAGCCTTTCGTGGGGTACACTGTCGAAAGCCTTGGCAAAATCTAGGTAAATATTGTCGATATTACCACCCCGTTCTAGAATATGGGTCCAAATATCCAATACCTTGAGCAATTGTGTCAAGCAAGAGCGCCCCGGCATAAAACCGTGTTGGCAATCTTTTACAAGGTTGTTTCGTAGTAGATGTTCCATCGCTGCATCTCTGATATTACTCTCAAGTACTTTACATATTATGCTGGTCAGGCTCACCGGTCTATAGTTGTTCGTGGAGTGCCTATCGCCCTTCTTGAAGATAGGACTCACATAAGCCACTTTCCATTCACTGGGGACCATTTGTTCATCCAGGCATTTACAAAACAGAATCTTCGGGGGCTCTGCAAGCTCGTTGCACAGCTCCCTTAGCACTCTAGGATGCACCATGTCAGGTCCAGGACTCTTATGGACCTTTAGCCTGGACAGTTTATTTCTAATACCCTCTTCTGTGAACACAATGTGGGTCAGTGCTGTGTCGAACCGTCTGTCCTCAAACGCAGGAAGGTTAGTTGCATCCTCTCTTGTGAACACTGAGGAAAAGAAGCTGTTCAATGCCTCAGCTTTATCCTGGTCAGAATCTGCATAACTACCATCTTCAAGCCTCAGGTCTGATACTCCTACTCGCGTTTTCAATTTCGACTTTGCATAGCGGTAAAACGCCTTTGGGTTTGACTTGACCTCGCGTGCAACCAGCCTTTGGAACTCCTTTTCAGCCCTCCTACACTCTATCTTTGCTTGGTTTCTGGCTTTTGCATACATCCTCCTGTCTTGCTCATCATTTGACCCAACCCACGTCTTGAATTTCTGGGTTTTCTTCTTAATTTTGTCGACCGCCGCATGGTTCATGTGTAGGGATCCCCTCGTATTCCTAGAAGCACTGGGTTTGGTCTTGGGTATATATTTATCGATCAAATGGGTCATTTTACTAGTTATTATATTCAGCGTAGTGTCTGCGTTCTTGTACCTTAATAAGTCAGGCCAGTTGATACCCCTCATCTCTTCCCTCATCCCATTGTAATTTCCCTTGTAATATTTGCACCTTGGCCTGGCCTTATCTTGAACTAGGTAACAGTTAAATCTGAATGACAACACTGTATAGTGACTGGTGCCAACTGGGGCAAGGTGTTCCAGTTTGGCCACCATACCCTCCTCGTTTGTTATGATGAGGTCAAGTGGCTTGGGTGTTTGCTCCCCTCTGTAATGTGTCGGGTCTCTCACATGTTGGAACAGAAAATTATCTCTCAGAGTTTCTACAAAAAGAGTAGCAGGATTATTCAAGTCATTCGGGGTGGACTCGTTTCTCCAGTCGATGTCGCCATAGTTAAAGTCCCCCATGATAAGGAGGTGGCTGGGGTTGAGCATCGCCGCATTGTTTATTAAGGTTCTTAAGTTCCTTTGATTTAGTGGGCCACAGTTTGGGGATCTGTAGATACACCCGACGATAAGTAAGTCCCCTCCCTTTAATTTAATTTTACACCACTTGGACTCTTCAAAAACATCCTCTCCCTGTACCCTCGCCTGGCTGGCTCTAAGGTCTTGCCTAGCGTAGATAACCACACCCCTCCTGCAGGATTCTTGAGTTAGGTTCGTAAATGAGTCATATCCAGCAATACTGAACTCACATTCCTCTGGGTCGATTCTCCTGTTCTTGTACAACAGTTCTACAACTCCTACAATATCTGGTTGGTGTACTCTTAGTAGTGTTTCAAACTCCTCTCTTATCAAGGAACGTGTCAGTATTAGTGTACATGACATTCAAGCCAGAATTTGTTCTCGGTAACGTCTCTGCTCTTAGTAATAAACCCGCTCCACCCACATTCTCAGAAGCTGCAGCATTTGCTAAGTACACTGTATTTTGCAGGGTGTGGTTAAAAATGTCATTGTTTACACGGCGCTCGTTCCCTCCTGTCCGGTAGGCTGAGCTGGTGCCGCCTCCCGGGTGGGGGGTTGCTGGCGGTACCTGGGAGTTGATGGTACCGTATAGTCTTGTTAATATTGTTACGAACCACGGCACCAATAGTCATGATCTACCTACCCAGCACTACGAACCATGCCATCTATTGTCCTGATCTACCTACCCAGCACCACGAGGAACGCCATCTAGGGACGAAACCCGAGTATGACTAGTCTTAGTTACCACTCCGGGGTTTCCCTTCTCCATATCCTGGTTGTTGCGTCACCTCCTACAAGTCTTCTTCATCAGCTCCAGTTGGATGAGAGGGCAGTTCACTCTGGGAAGTGACCACAGGATCACCTATCCTGGAAACCTACGGCACAGTGACTACCTACTGTCTTCTACAATACTCAGCCTTAC
This sequence comes from Homarus americanus, assembly GCF_018991925.1. Lineage (NCBI taxonomy): Eukaryota > Metazoa > Arthropoda > Malacostraca > Decapoda > Nephropidae > Homarus > Homarus americanus. Next base: position 31,237 of record NW_024734580.1, on the reverse strand, counting down.
TCGTCAGCCATCTCAGCTCCGCACTTAAGTATTTGTAATCTTATATTGCCTCCCCGCGTCCACCTTGCTTCAAATTATTGTATGTTGTATAAATATGTATATACTGTTAATGTTTAGGTTAAGTATGGTAAAGGGTAAATTATAGAAAGCTGAATATTTTGTTAAGGAATTTATGGTACTTTGTTATACACAACAAAAACTCGCATCCTTTGTCTACCCTTTTATAGTCCGATTTTCTTTGTTTTCTTATTGTTGTTGCCTGTTGGGATCTGGGTAGACTTTTAACTATATTCTAAATCCCCAACTCGTAACAAAATAATATACTAAAATGAATAACTTATTCTGCCATGGTCACTAGTATGTACTACTGAACCTTGACCATTAGTGGATCTCTTTTCAGCATTTTAATAAAGAAATAAACACAGTACCATAAGCTAGGTGCATATTACCTCGAGCAATTCCTCCAACAAAAATCCAGTTTGGTGACTTTGATATCCTCACTACAACTAATTTTTCTCCCCCTCTCTTCTTTATTATTTTCGTGATTTGATGATGATGGTGGTAAGTCAGGCAGAAAATCCAAGAGGAAAGATGAAGGTAAACAGCAATGTTTGTTGGACGATGCATGAATGTCCAGCACATACAGTATATACACCAGGCAGTGTTTCTTATACACTGTATCTCTACTGAATTTTTCCTGCATCATTGTTTTTAATTTTTATATAGGTTTTGTTCCCTGCTGTGTGTGTAATAATAATAATAATAATAATTAACGATTTATTGAAAAAGTTCTGCAGCCCGAAGGCTGAAAATATACATTGGACATAAATGACTTATTACATACATTGGTGGTTTAACAAAAGCCTTCATTAGAGAAAGGTAAAGGAACATACAGTGAACATTCAGATTAATGTAGGTGTTGAACAGCAAACACGTAGTGTAGTAACTCTCTCCCAGATGGTGTTAGGAGGGACCTGATGTGGTGTAGTAATTCCCTCACAGATGGTGTTATGAGGGGCCTCACGTGTAGTAATTCCCTCACAGATGGTGTTATGAGGGGCCTCACGTGGTGTAGTAGTTCCCTCATAGATGGTGTTACGAGGGGCCTCACGTGGTGTAGTAACTCCCTCACAGATGGTGTTATGAGGGGCATCACGTGGTGTACGAATTCCCTCACAGATGGTGTTATGAGGGACCTGACGTGGTGTAGTAATTCCCTCACAGATGGTGTTATGAGGGGCCTGACGTGGTGTAGTAATTCCCTCACAGATGGTGTTATGAGGGACCTGACGTGGTGTAGTAATTCCCTCACAGATGGTGTTATGAGGGGCATCACGTGGTGTAGTAATTCCCTCACAGATGGTGTTATGAGGGACCTCACGTGGTGTAGTAATTCCCTCACAGATGGTGTTATGAGGGACTTGACGTGGTGTAGTAACTCCCTCACAGATGGTGTTATGAGGGGCATCACGTGGTGTAGTAATTCCCTCACAGATCGTGTTATGAGGGACTTGACGTGGTGTAGTAATTCCCTCACAGATGGTGTTATATGAGTGAGGTGTGGTCCCAGGCCTTCCTATCGTAGACGGATTAACACATCGCCAGTTATTGGGTCTCACGGGCCGTTATCACTGGGTACCTGGGACCTCACTGTGTGAAGGTTAACTTGAATACGACTTTTACTGTTGAGTTGCTCTCACTGACTCAAGCACTGTTCACCAATGTTCACCTCTGTTTAACACTGGTTCCATTCCTTTCCCAAATGAAATTGTAACTTCTGGCGAGAACCTGTTGATACTCCGGTGGGGAGAAGTGGTTCAGGGGAGGGAGTTGGTATGGGCCAACTTAACAGTTGACCTGGCTGCTCCGAGAGGAGCGCCAGGCACGTCTTGACCCTTCGGTGGTCAAGGTGTGTGTATGTGTGTGTGTGTGTGTGTGTGTCCCTCCTAGACCCGCCCACCACCTGCCACCAAGCAAGTAAAGAATGTTTCTTATCCCAGGATGATGAGCGAAGCGACTCCCACAAACCGGCCGCTGTCCTCCCCCCCCCCCTTGGCCCCGGATGTGTAGGTTATAGGACAGCGCTGTGTTGTGCAGCTGACGTGAGCCACATTCCTTACACGTTCTCTCGATCGTTGCAGCACGGTGATGGTCAACACGCTCGACAAGTGCCTCAATTATTCTCCCACACCTTCATCACTGTGTACTCCAATCCTTTATGGAGGCAAAATAGTGACAGCCTTCCCACATAGCCAAGATTTATCCAACTAAAAGAACCATTGCAGTATTATGAAATATATCACCTGACAAACTCGTGGAGAAATGTGCTGCCTTCCTAAAAATGGCGCCCCACGCAAGCATAAAGAATGTCCTGGCTCATGGAGGCTCCCGGTAAGGGGAACTAATCAATAGCCTCCCCAGGTCAGAGAAAACTCCACCCCACAGAGCTTCCAAATCATAGGACAAACCCCTGGGGAAAGTGAACAAAATCTACCACCAGGATCTCATGCTCCCCCGATCACCTAGGAATGGCTTCAGAAAAAATAGGGAAGTCAGTTCGCAAAAATATTCAAGAGAGTAACACTGTAGGAGCGATAATGATGATTATTATTAAGAAGAAACTAAGAAGAGGCTACGCCAGTAATCATATGAGAACATCTTAGACATGAATCTTTTTATATTCAGGTTACAAAGCCATCATGTCTTTCCCATTAAAGTCAGAAAGATAATATATTGTAGATGACTGAATGTGGTCTTGTGTTGTTCCTATCCAATATTATTAGGTTTACCAGTAACTGCTCTCATGGTCTGATCCTTTACCAGATCACACCTCTCTTTGTGCTCTGAAAAAAGAAGACGACACAAACAGAACCAACGCAGTTGGTAACACCAAATCAATTTGTTTTCGGGATTCTTCAAGGATTTCAGGCAGTGGCCCTCATTGCAAGTTTGTATATTAGTAACATCACCAAAGGCTGAGTGTTGGTCAAACTTGATCCTTCCAGAACGCTTTAGATCTCCTGCAGGACTCCGCGGCCCAAGGTATTCAGAAGGCCAGACCGACATCCCAAAGGGCCACAAATAAAGCCACTGGGACGCACCCATCATTAAAAAGGAAGACTCAGCCACGTTAGTGCGAGAATACTGGATATAGAGGGAGCCTGATGTTGAGTGTCCCTCAAACTGGGAACTATACAGAGGCATATCTTACTCTGTGTTAAGCAATCATCTCAACTCACTGACTCTTTTTGGTGGGATGTGTAATTGGTGTGGTCTTCATGGTGTGGTCTTCATGGTGTGGTCTTCATGGTGTGGTCTTCATGGTGAGATCAGTGTAATGTGGTCAACGTATTGTGGTCAGGTAGATATTCATTATTTATTTTATCGCTGCGAGTAACGTTACACACCTGTCACACACCTGTCACACATTTGTCATACACTTGTCTCGGTTATCTCACCTCTGCTACCTGTACGTTGAGTCTTGATTCAGTAATATACACCTGTGTCTTGGAGTCTTGAGCTGAGGTATACTGGTGAAGACAATATTGAGTGTTGTGTTTCCTGTCAGTAGAGCTTCTATATCTGCCCTACCCTGCCCTGCCCTGCCCTGCCCTGCCCTGCCCCTCCTGCCCTGCCCTGCCCTGCCCCCCTCTGCCCTGATCTGATCCTGCCCTGCCCTGCCCCTGCCCTGCCCTGCCCCTCCCCTCCCCCTGCCTGCCCTGCCCACCTCCCCTGCCCCTGCCCTGCCCCTGCCCTGCCCTGCCCTGCCCTGCCCTGCCCTGATCTGATCCTGCCCTGCCCCTGCCCTGCCCTGCCCCTGCCATGACCTGCCCTGCCATGACCTGACCCTGCCCTGCCCTGACCCTTCCCTGCCCTGCCCTGCCCTGCCCTGCCCTGCCCTCCCCTGCCCTGCCATGACCTGACCCTGCCCTGCCCTGCCCTGACCCTTCCCTGACTTGCCCTTAGGTTGGTTCTAGGAGCGGGTGTTGTAGTAGAGTATTTTGATAACCTCTACTGCTTGTTATGACGCTGTGAGGTTTAGTGTAGTTATAAAGGTAGTAGTTGGGATGTGTAGTTACCTCACCGGCCGCAGTCATCACAGTGTCATTAAGCAATATGTGTTAAATTCAGAAGAAAAAAATCCAACAGGAACTGGGCATTATAAGAAGTGTGGAATTAAACCGCATGTTTACACAAGTACTGTATACAAGACAAATTTAAGTGACCTATTGGGTGAAAATGTATATTACTGAGCGTAGTTAAATATATTTCACTTTCAACAATACAAAGGAAATGGTTACTTAAGACTCGTAGGGAAGCTTTGTGTAATCTGGTTCAAATTTGGTAGATGCTGCTCCCACAAGTTCCTTTGTGTTAGTGAGCGGTAGTGTACTTGTTCTTATCGTAAGTCTGCTGGCAACATTGAAACACCATGAAGTCTACTGGTGTCTCTGTTATGTGATGCACTTTTTTTTCCCCCAAATTCCACTAATGACTCTGTAGGTCCAGGATCTACAACTGTGCATCACCAAGACCTGCCTCGTCAATATATCGTCAAAAAAAATCATGGACTTGAAACAAATGGGGGCAAAATTATCTTATTCTGAATCTCAGAAAAAAACCCTGTGAATTTGGGCTGTTATCATTACAAGCATTGAGTGTGTACTTGTGTGTGTGTGTTATCAGCTGCCAGGTGTAATGTTTCTCAGTGTAACAAAGAGTATCACATTTGGTTGCATCAAGTGTTCAAACAACCTCATCTTACTTTATCAGCTTAGGCGGCCACTCATCACATATTTTGGATGCCGTCATGACGGCCGCAAATTTTAATTTTCTGGCCGCATGCAACCGGAAATAGAAAGGTTGCGGACCTTTGGTGTAGAATAATACTGTACTAACACTTGTCTGTCGTGTGGATGTGTATCTGTGTCCAGAAACTTCTTAACTCTGTCTGTGTTGGTGTCGCGTCACCAGTTGAGTCTGTTCATTGTCTGTGTCATCCTCTACACATATTGGATTACCTACCCCCCCCCCCTTCCCACCCAGCCCCAGTCTACTTCACCTTAAAACTGTACACCATAACGCTAACCTAACCTAACCTAACCTAACCTAACCCACAGGTAGCGTTAGGTTGTTTAATTATCATATGAAATAACCTGGAGGCTAATCATCAGGTGATCTTTTATTTATTGTTTTTAGTCATTAATATTCAACATGTAGATAGCCAGTTACTGACAAGTGAGTGGTGGTCATAACTGTTATCATTTACCTGTACAGGACATGTCTTGGCGTATCATTATTTCCTTGTATTAGACGGATTTGGGATATAGGAGGTCAGGCGCCGCCATTTTGTTGACATCCTAGCTCACAAAATGGCCGCCCGTCCAAAGTGATACACTGAGGCGTTGACAGTCGTATGTTAGTTTGTCCTCTTCATCACCTGTCAGTTTACTAACACCTCTGTCAGTCATCTTACTGTCTGTTATGTACTGTTAGCAAGTACTCATGGGCATGTACTGGCTCTTTGTTACACACTGTTGGCCAAGTACTGGCTCTTACACACTGTTGGCAAGTACTGGCTCTTTGTTACACACTGTTGGCCAAGTACTGGCTCTTACACACTGTTGGCAAGTACTGGCTCTTACACACTGTTGGCAAGTACTGGCTCTTTGTTACACACTGTTGGCCAAGTACTGGCTCTTACACACTGTTGGCAAGTACTGGCTCTTTGTTACACACTGTTGGCAAGTACTGGCTCTTTGTTACACACTGTTGGCAAGTACTGGCTCTTACACACTGTTGGCAAGTACTGGCTCTACACAAGTACTGGCTCTTTGTTACACACTGTTGGCAAGTACTGGCTCTGCACACTGTTGGCAAGTACTGGTTTCATAATACTGTTGGCAAGTACTGGCTCTACACACTGTTGGGTAAAGTACTGGTTCTTTGTTACAATACTTGTTGGTAAGTACTGCTCTGCACACTGTTATAAGTACTGGCTCTTACACACTGTTGGCAAGTACTGGCTCTACACACCAGCAAGTACTGGCTCTTTGTTACACAGTGTTGGCAAGTACTGGCTCTTTGTTACACACTGTTGGCCAAGTACTGGCTCTTTGTTACACACTGTTGGCAAGTACTGGCTCTTACACACTGTTGGCAAGTACTGGCTTTTACACACTGTTGGCAAGTACTGACTCTTTGTTACACACTGTTGGCAAATACTGGCTCTTTGTTACACACTGTTGGCAAGTACTGGCTCTTTGTTACACACTGTTGGCAAGTACTGGCTCTTACACACCGTTGGCAAGTACTGGCTCTTTGTTACACACTGTTGGCAAGTACTGGCTCTTACACACCGTTGGCAAGTACTGGCTCTCTCTTACACACTGTTGTCAAGTACTGGCTCTTTTGTTACACACTGTTGGCAAGTACTGGCTCTTGTTACACACGCTGGCTCTCTACACACTGTTGGCAAGTACTGCCTTACACACCAAGTTGGCAAGTACTCGGCTCTTTCCACACTGTTGGCTAGTGCTGGCTCTTTTACACACACTGCTGGGTGGCACTGGCTCTTTTGTTACACACTGTTGGCAAGTACTGGCTCTTGTTACACACTGACAAGTACTCGGCTCTCTCTTACACACACACACACTGCTGGCAAGTACTGCTCTTACACACACCGTTGGCAAGTACTGGCTCTTTGTTACACACTGACAAGTACTGGCTCTCTCTTACACACTGTTGGCAAGTACTGGCTCTTACACACTGTTGGCAAGTACTGGCTCTTTGTTACACACTGTTGGCAAGTACTGGCTCTTTGTTACACACTGTTGGCAAGTACTGGCTCTTACACACTGTTGGCAAGTACTGGCTCTCTCTTACACACTGTTGTCAAGTACTGGCTCTTTGTTACACACTGTTGGCAAGTACTGGCTCTTACACACCGTTGGCAAGTACTGGCTCTCTCTTACACACTGTTGTCAAGTACTGGCTTTTGAAAGTACCCAAACATGTACCGCTGTTGGTAAAGTTTTGGTCTCAAAAGAAAAAAAACTATCTTGGTGTTGTGACGACATTGTTAGACAGGTCAAAACAGGTCACAACAGGTCACAACAGGTCACAACTCTTACACCAGACCTTTGAGAGTTTACTATTTACTACACCTAACCTAACCTAAACCTAACCTAACCTAAACCAAACCTAACCTAACAAAGTTGAGTGACCTGTAGTAGGGCGACCATCATTCAACTTCAGTTATATATATTCGACTATTTTCCATTGAGGAGTAAATAAATTTCTAGTTAATCATCCCTTGGTATTTTGCCTTATAAACTATGCTATTATAGACTCAAATCACCTCTTTAACCCCTGACCAAAACTGCTAGTTGTGATAGTTTACACGGTAGTAGCACCTATCACTAGCAACTATTCATTACCTGGACAAACAAGTTCTTAAATTATCTCTGAATCGATGTTATGGAAGGTGGTTTTGATAGGGCGGTCCTGTGCATGGGAGTGGGGAGGAGGAAGGAGGTGTGGTGGAACTACTTAAATCATAAAAATCCATTGGTATTCCTCCGCCACCAACATGATTAGATTTCGACTCGAGATTAGTACTTTAGAAATCGAATCCACACGATGCTATAGTGTTTACATCTGGTCAGCCATTTTGTGTTCCTTACCTGTGTGGCTGTGATGTATGTTGTTGTTGTGTCCTCTTGTTGTTGTTGTGTCCTCGTGTGTTGTTGTGTCCTCGTGTGTTGTTGTGTCCTCGTGTGTTGTTGTGTCCTCGTGTGTTGTTGTGTCCTCGTGTGTTGTTGTGTCCTCGTGTGTTGTTGTGTCCTCGTGTGTTGTTGTGTCCTCTTGTTGTTGTTGTGTCCTCTTGTTGTTGTTGTGTCCTCGTGTGTTGTTGTGTCCTCGTGTGTTGTTGTGTCCTCGTGTGTTGTTGTGTCCTCGTGTGTTGGTGACCTGTGACGTCTCGAAAACATTAATTTGGGTTTCCTTCTGCTAACCCCTTCAACATCTCTGTAAGATTCGCCTTGTCGTGTCCTGTCTGGGGAACTGACAGTCCTAAGAATTACTCCTGAACTGGAATTACACCCGAACTAAAATTACACCTGAACTAGAATTACACCTGAACTAGAATTACACCTGAACTAAAACGTCTTGATTATCCAGGTAAACAAGAGAGGTATTGATTCTACATAACTTTCCTAATAATTACACGGTCTTGGCCTGATAAGTCTTGTGATGACAGTATCTCATCTGGGGAGTCTTTAAGATGGCCGACACGCCGCCATTTTGTGAGGTATATACTTTTCACCTGTATAACCGGTAATAACGTGTAATTATACCATAACATCCTTATAATTACATTGTTATTCATGACTTACTATTTTTTATCATCTTTATGTATGTTCTCGTGTGTGTGTGTGTGTGTGTGTGTGTGTGTGTGTGTGTGTGTGTGTGTGTGTGTCACGTATGAAATCCCATAACTAGTAAATTGTCTCTGGCTATTTCTGTATCTCAGGTCTCTTAAATACAGTACTACTAGTATGTAATCGGCTAGTAAATCTGTGCTATTTTTTGTGGAAGGATGAGTTAAAAGACGTGACAATGTGGTAATATTACGAACAATAGTCCACAAACTCTTATGGTCATAGAGAAATCCAATATCATCCCCTCGAGTGGTTCTGTGTCGCAGGTGTGGCAGAGTCGAGGCTGGTACACAGGTGTCATAATTGATCACTTGGCAGCTGGAACGTGGGTGTCATATTGCTTGACAGGAGGTACAGGGTGTCATATAGTTTGACAGGAGGAACATGGGTGTCGTATAGCTTGCCAGGAGGAACATGGGTGTCGTATAGCTTGACAGGAGGAACATAGGTGTCGTATACCTTGACAGGAGGAACATGGGTGTCATATAGCTTGACAGTAGGAACATGGGTGTCATATAGCTTGACAGTAGGAACATGGGTGTCATATAGCTTGACAGTAGGAACATGGGTGTTATATAGCTTGACAGTAGGAACATGGGTGTCATATAGCTTGACAGTAGGAACATGGGTGTCATATAGCTTGACAGTAGGAACATGGGTGTTAAATAGCTTGACAGGAGGAACATGGGTGTCATATAGCTTGACAGTAGGAACATGGGTGTCATATAGCTTGACAGTAGGAACATGGGTGTCATATAGCTTGACAGGAGGAACATGGGTGTCATATAGCTTGACAGGAGGAACATGGGTGTCATATAGCTTGACAGGAGGAACATAGGTGTCTTCTTCCTTGACAGGAGGAACATGGGTGTCATACAGCTTGACAGTAGGAACATGGGTGTCATATAGCTTGACAGTAGGAACATGGGTGTCATATAGCTTGACAGTAGGAACATGGGTGTCATATAACTTGACAGTAGGAACATGGGTGTCATATAGCTTGACAGGAGGAACATGGGTGTCATATAGCTTGACAGGAGGAACATGGGTGTCATATAGCTTGACAGGAGGAACATGGGTGTCATATAGCTTGACAGGAGGACCATAGGTGTTATTCACATATTGACGGCGATATTAATTCTCCTGCTAAAACTTAATTAGGAAAAAAAATCACTTTGTTACGATTTATTACTAAATATTTCTCTTGAAGTTTTTGTTGATCTTAGTACTTGTTAATTTGTTTACTGTCCGTGTAGCTTATTCTTAACATTCACCTATAACACCACACATCAAAGGCCTCCACAACCTGGTGTCTGCTGAAAGTGTCCACGGCTCTGACCCATACATCAGTCCTGGCCATATATAGCCTTTCAGCAGACTTTTTCTCAAGATGAAGTTAATGTTCCTGTTAATTAGGTCTTTTAGATTATTATATGGTTTTACTTGACCTATTCTTGTTATGTCTTCTATACGTCTATCATCAGAGTTAATGCTACTTCTTAAACACACGCAGTTTTTACTTGTTTCTCTTACCTGCCATATTTTTATTTTATTTTAGGATTTATGACCATTTTCGAGACCACCGTTACTTTAGTCTTTACAGCATAAGATCTTAACCCATATTCGTCATTTTTGTTTCCAATAATCTGTTCACCAGTTTTTATTATGTCTTCAGTGATTGATTGATTGATTGTTACTCTCTTGTCTGGTGATCTATAGTGAACAGTAATCTCTCTGTCAGTCTATCTATCTATCTATCTATCTATCTATCTATCTATCTATAAAGGCAACGTAGTGGAGAAGATTTTCCCTAGTACCTTGAAATCACGAGTTGTAGTGTTTCATTGTTGTCTTCTTATACCTGTGTCACCTGGGCTGATGGCAGTGAAGGTAATTACTTGTTTGAGAAGGTAATTTGCGTACCTGGAGGCTAACCTTCCTAGTTAGAGTGAACTTTCCTGATCATGAGCTAAGGTGATGGTCAAGACTTTACTTTAAAAAGTTTAATTCTTCCTTTTGTTGGTCAAGTCAACATTTAGGACCATTTGGGGATACAGGAGGTTAGGCGCCGCCATCTTGTTGACGTCTCGGGTCACGACATGGCCGGCCGCCCACAGTGCCAACATGTTTACCAACTATACGGTGGTGGCACTCATTCTACAGGGGTTCCATAAATTGTTTGACCCATTTTAAAATTAACAATCTTGACAGATAATTCCTGGATATTTGTGGACACTGTATGACAACTCTAGCATACGTACAGTATACTTGTGGTCGTGTGTCATTTATCAACATTATTCCCTAATTATATCATAATGTTAACCATACAGGGACGTGTTTATTTATGCAACTGAAAAAAGTGGCTTTCATGTGTGGAATTTTGTTTCAAAGTAAATAGAAAATTTGGTCATGTTTTTGTCTCTGATATATACAAAAAGGTGGTATTTTTTCAAGTTATATATAGAAAAGAAGTCTTATTTTCCCCCAGCTTATTTATAGAGAAAAGTCTTATTTTCTCAAGGTAATATATTGAAAAAAGTCTACATTTTTTCCCAATTGAAATATAGAAGAATAGTCGTATTTTTCTTCAGGTGATAACATAGAAAAGAAGTAAAATTTTACCAACTTAAATACAGAGAAACACAGTTGTAGTTTTTCCCAGGTGATATAATCAATGGTTGTTCTCAGTAACTAGAATCTCTACTGACTTACAACGACCGTACTAAGCGAGAGAGTACAACTGCCTAGATGGTACACCACTAAATGCTGCTGCCGGCAAAAACTGGGGAGACACGAAATCTGTCACTAAAGTTGTTTTTTTGCAGAACTCCGATCAATTATTCATCAACTCTAAAAATCCTCACCATGAGTCTGGTCAAACACGAGTGGTAAGGGAGGCAGAGAAGGTTAGGTGAGTAACAGCAGCACCAGAGATTATTAATATTAACCATATCACATCAAGAACTCTAACCCTATACTGATCTTTGTATATAGGCAGAAGTATAAGATCATTTAATCGATCTGAAGTAACCCGGCCTACAGGTCCTCTCTCGCTATACATCAGAACTAATAGAGTCAAACTAAGATCATCCCACAGCCACCATATATGTGTTGTGGAGGAAGTGATGAAGTTGCTGCTCTCCTTTGGGTGATGGAGGTTGCTGCTAGCGGGGAAGAAGTTATATTTCGTTAACTTCATTGTCAATGATCTGTGCAGCATTAGTTGATGACTGTCTGTGAGGGCTGTTGCTACAAAGGCCAGCCATGTGAATGCCCTGAAAATCGAAACAAATGTGTTGTGTTGCAGCACGTCTGTTGTGACGGTACAGTAAACGAAGCCTCAAGTCATCCGAGTGTGTGAACAATACAGAGCTCCAGACACTCGAGGTCTTCTGTGTGTCTGTTAACAAGGCTAGATTTAAGAGGTTCCTGTATGAGAAGTGGAGTGAGGAGCAGCTGCTGGCGCCAACTTGTCTGATCCTAACTGGTGGCGTCAAGGAAATAAAAAAAAATGCTTCTTAACACTTAAATGTCGTATTTTATACTTGTTCTTTTAAACAATCAAACAGCCTTTTGTTTTTGCCCCGACTCTGTATTTATTGATATTGTTGTTTGTTATCAAAACAATGTTCACTTCTTTATCTCATTATTAGGAATATTCACAGGTAACTGAACAACTCTGTCCCTTTACGTTCTGCTCTGAGGATGGAGCGAGTGATTTCCCGAAACGTATGTTAATTGTTTATAGCAGCGATGTAGCGTGTGACTCGGGCCTCACAGAGAGGTTGTTAATATCAAAGGTTCAGTATCAAAGTAATATCTGGGTAATGACGTAATAGCTTGGTCGTAAAAGGTAAGAGTGAGTCCTTATCAACGTTGTTTTGACGGTGAGTCATTGTGGGTTATACAGCTGTGTTAGAGGGTCTGGGGAAACACGGTATGTCGTAATTGTTTTATAGCCTATTTTATTGTTATCCAATGTCAAGTCCTTCTCGTTCAAGAAGCCATGAAAATTTGAAGAACATTCACTGCAGTGTTTGGATGAGCAATCCGTTCCCAAATTGATCTTAAGAAGGAATAAAAAAAAATTCCTAAACATTCAAAAGGTTGGTATTTGGACGTTGCTATTGGAGGCATAATGTGTTGTCTAATGGTAGACCCTGCTGACATATGACATCAAAAAATTTGTGACCAAGTCCCAGGTTGCTAATCTGACTTTCTGCCTCATTTACACACAATTGCAGGGTTTCAATTGTTTCTCTTCCGTTGACAACACAACATACATATATCGTTTCTAACACTTGATATGCTATATTTTATCTATTTCTATATTTGTTTATGGTGCACCACCCCCAACACCGATATGGGTCGGTGACCTGTGTCCGGGTGGGCTAATTTTAGTAAACAAAAAATTGCAGTCCAGCGGAACACTTGATAACCCTTTGCGGAACTCTGGGGTACTGCGGAACACTCTTTTGACATCACTGAGTCCTAGATTATATTAATCTCAAACAACACGCCTTAATATTGATTGGAACTAATTAGAGAAGTAAAAACAACTGCTCATTAATCTCTTGGAGTAACAACAATAACCTTCGTCATCACCAGAAGCAATAACCCAACTTGGGCTGTAACACTGAGCTGTTCTTTACCACATGTTGTCTGCCTAAGTTGTGATCCTAGAGTCAAGTAGATATTATTTCTATAAGCCAACCTTCCACAGCACTCCAGGCCTGTTTCCACACACACACACACACACACACACACACACACACACACACACACACACACCTGTAAAATGATACCGACAGTCAAAGTTTATCAAGACAGTAATATGAACAAGGTTACCCCCAGTTTCTCACCCCTGTTAAGCGTTGGTTTGATCCAGATAACTTAAACGGGGGAAAATCAAGCTAAATTTTTCCATGTTATGATTTAGAAAGTTTCAGTACTGACAAGACAGACAGACACAGACAGACAGACAGACAGACAGACAGACAGACAGACAGGTAATGGTCATGAGGATTATTACCTACCTGTGGCATTAATGATTTACCTGTTGGCTTTCCTTCCTAAATACATTAACTTTTTTTTTAATCTTGAACCGACGTGATGATCAAGGCTACACTAAGATGTTACTTTTAGAGATTTTAATTCTTCCTTTTGCTGGTCAGGTCATTATTTCGGATCATTTGGGGATACAGGGGGTCAAGCACCGCCATTTTGTTGATGTCTCGGGTCACGACATGGCCGGCCGCCCACAGTGCCACAACACGGAGGGCGGCGGCGGCACTCCTGACCTCTGATCAATACATGTGTGTGTGTGTGTGTGTGTGTTAAGCAGTTGAACTAGGCTTATAATTTTCGAGGGTTATAATTAGTTTCAATATCCATCGGTAATATTTACACCTTTATTCAGAAATATCAGGTACAGTGACTTCTAGTGACTCTTACAGTGACTTACAGTGACACAGTATGGTGCAGCAACCAGTGATTATGGTGTAATATGATACTTCAAGTCTTCCTAGTATAAAAAGATGTTCATTTAAACACTATACATATGAAATTATACACATCTAAAAGGTACAAAGTCAGTTATTGCCACATATTGATACATAATATAGCCATGGGTTATATTTCCTTGTTGTCATATTGGTATTTCTTGCCAAAACAGAATAACTAAGTAATTATAACTTACCTGTGCAAAGAAATGATTATCTTAAGTGGATGGTAAGCTTATTGATGGTAGACATAGATGTTATTGTGATTCATTATAGGTTCTGAGATAATGTTATCGTCATTGTCACTTAACCTCAGTATAATGTGTTAAACCTTAGACTGAAAAATGAATACTTCTGACAAGGTTTCATATGGTATTTCAGGCTACACAAACAGTCTGGAATCTCACAGGAATAACCTTATTCATCAGGCTGATACAATACTTTGGTGACAGAAGAAATTAATCAGTATTTATTATTGAACACACTGACTGGTGTTAAACCTGTGTTAATAATTTGAATCTCGGTTTATTTTGCATCGTGGTTGTCGTAGCGAAAATATTGAATCTAATTTTAATAGAGAAATAGATTGTTTTATGGAAGAGATGGGAATAAATTTATATGAGAATTAGTATGGGAAAGTAAGGGGGTATGCCTATCTAGTTATACAGGTAAAGGTGTGTTTCTGTGTCATGTAAACAGTGATTTGATGTCGTGGTAGTTTATTGTACGAAGATTATTGATCATTAGTGATAAAAATAGTTATAGGTCGATTTATCTTTCGAGTTGTCATGTTTTTCTATTTTCTTATCGGGATTCTTATTATTATTTGCAGGTCTGTTATTTTTCATTCACTCTTTCGATCGTTCCTTGTTCATTCTACACTTCATGATATTACGTAAGGTCATTCAATTAGTCATAGAGGAGGTTAGGTTAGGTTAGGTTATGTTATGTTATGTTATGTTATGTTAGGTAGGTTAGATTAGGTTAGGTTAGGTTAGGCTAGGTAGGTTAGGTTAGCATTCCAATGTTTTGCCTTCAATTAAAAAACAAAATGGGAGAGGGAGGTGGCAGGCAGCTATCAAACAGGGAGGTACTGCCGCCTGGGAAGATATTGAAAGTATAATGTGTTGCAGGGTTTCAATTATTTATTTTACCATTGACAACAAAACATATATCGTTTCTCACTTTTGATCTGTTTTATTTTGTCCATTTCTGTATTTATTTATGATTTCATTATTTTTTTTTCGTCTCTTAAGCCTCGATTTCGGTCGATCACCTGAGTCCGGGTAGCCACAGGTGACCCAAGCGGCAGTAACCACATAACATTTTCAAGTAAGTTATTTAATTTAAAAGAAAACAAAATCGTCCTTTACCTGCATACGTACTAAGACATGGTAGATGGTAGTATTGGTAAGGAATAGTTTGGTCTGTGTATTGAAGAGTAATGTGTTGTTAAGTAGTCATGATGTTGTTGTGGTCGAGGACAGGCACCATAAGGAAAGTGTCTTAATATTGTTTGTCTACACTTGACTCTGGAGAGCGTCTGTGTACTGGAGCTTCTGAAGAATATGTGTCTTAGGTCCACAAGACTTGATTATTTTGTTTACATTGACCCATCAAATAGAAGATGGTGAACATAAGGTAACTCATAGGTGTAGATGGTGTATTGTGGAACATAGGCAACACCTGGTAATATCTGATGACCAGGTGTGTTGATGTATTGGAAGTAATTAGTCAATGTTGTTATGTCGTTAGCTTCGTGTGGTTGTGTTTATAGCTTCAGGCAGTTAACCTTGTACAGTGACAGTTACTAACAGTGTGGTTGTGTTTATAGCTTCAGGCAGTTAACCTTGTGACAGTAACTAACAAGAGGTTGATGATCGTTAAAGTATCAATAATACGTACAGTAGGGGGCAGTGAAATTTTGCTCAAAGCTGCACTCTTCAGGCATTGTTCCTTATACATATCTAAGACTCCATGCCAAATTTGAAGCTGATATGTCGAGGTTTAGTCTGCCGCATTTTCTACTGAAATTTTTAAATTTACCTGCAGTACTAGCCAAACAGCCGCTGTGGCGGTGCAATGTTCTGTTCAGTGTTTATCAACTTTTTTCATATCTCTTATTTCATTTAAGTTGTCTTGTTGCAGATGAGTATGGTGCTATGTCTATATTGATTATCATCCTTTTCTCATTTCATTTCTCAATGTTGTGTTACTGTACTGTAATGTAGGGGAGACCTGGGTAAGTTGGCGCACTTGAAATTATTCAAATAGTTACCGTTAAGCAGTTCACACCGCAGGATCACCACGTGCTTCCTCAGTCACCCATAAGCAGTCATTCTGAGACGCCGCACGTGTGATGATAAAGAATGAGAAGACCGAGAAATGGAGTTCGAGGATGATGGTGAAAGATCATTATGTCATCATGGTTGAGCCTGGCAATGAATATCTCACACATGTGACTCCCAAGACTGGACACGGAAAGCAGATTGCCAAAACTATTCACGAGTTTCTGGTGGAGAAAAATCTAACCCAGCAGCCCATTGTGTGTGTTGGTTGTGATGGAACCAATGTAAATGTAGGATCAGAAAATGGAGTCATTCATCATCTTGAAATGTTACTTGGTCACCCGCTCCATTATTTCATATGTCAGCTTCACGGAAATGAGCTGCCTTTCCGCGCAGTTTTTTATCACTATGATGGTAAACCAAGTGGTCCTGAGCATTGGCGTGGTCCCATTGGAAAGCAGATCAAGGAGTCTTTGTCTGAGCTTCCAGTTGTCGCCTTCCAGCCAGTCAGTTTCCCTGATTTCCCTGTGTTTAATGATGAAGTGGAGAAAGATCTGTCCTGGGATCAGAAATACCTGTATAGGATTTGTAAAGGAGTTATCACAGGTGTTGTTGAAGATGACTTGGCTGCTATTGAGCCAGGTCCTCCCTGTGTGTCAAGGTGGAACACCTTATGGAGTAGAATCCTCAGGCTGTATGTAGCAACATCAAGACCCAGCCATGAGTTGAAAAGAATTGTCATTACAATAATAAAGTTCAGTGCTCCAATGTGGTTTTACATCAAGATACACCCTTACGTAACACACGGCTCAAGGAACGTATTCCAGTCCCTGCTATATATGAAACACCTGAATAGTGAGGAGGAGACGATAGTGAAGAAGGCTGTCCAGAGAAATGCATACTTCGCCCACACAGATCAACTTCTTCTTGGTATGTGTGCAGATGAGGACATGACTGTTAGAGAAAAAGCTGTCTCAATGATAAGAAAAATTAGAGAGGAGAATCAGCAAAAGGAAGAATGCACTGGCAGATCTGAAGAGGAGGAGGAAGATTCTGATGCTGCTGTTGACGAGAATTTGTTAAACTATACTGATGAGGAGGGTAAAGATGGAGATGGGAATGAGGATGTGCCTCCTGTAGTCAACATGAGAAAGGTGGTGACTCCGAAACTAAAGTGGCAAGCAAAAAGCTATCATTCCATGATTAACTGGAGGAATGAACTCAAGACTGAGCCTCCTTACATTGCTTCTCTGTCAAATCTACAGGTTAATGACATTCTTGAGACACCATTAGTGGTGCCCAAGTGGCCAAACAGCACTCAGGCGGTCGAGAGAGGCATAAAAGTGATGACTGAAGCTTGCACTGAAGTGACGGGATACGAATCGAGAGATGGATATATTAGGCAAAGATTATTGTCTAGGAAAAGGATGCCAAGGTTCCGCACAAAAAAGAATTTCAATATGAACTTGTAATGATTTTCTATACGGTGTACCTGTAAAATAACATGTGAATTAAATCGATGTCACCCATGTAAAATTTATCATTATCCTGGAAAACATTAAATGACACTTAATTTTTGGTATACACTAAAAGTTGACAAAAGTCGTTCGCGATGCGGCAGGGTAAGTATGCATGAAATGGCATGAAATTTTGCACAGGTGTTTGTTACAGCCATACAAACGATGCCTGAAAAGTGCAGCCTGCAACTCAAATAAAAGTGTTTGAGGAACCTTTCATAGTATATGTACTTATCCATGTAATGAACCAAGACCGCACTGGTGGATCACTGGCCAAGACCACACTGGTGGATCACTGGCCAAGACCACACTGGTGGATCACTGACCAAGACCACATTGGTGGATCACTGGCCAAGACCACACTGGTGGATCACTGGCCAAGACCACACTGGTGGATCACTGGCCAAGACCACACTGGTGGATCACTGGCCAAGACCACACTGGTGGATCACTGGCCAAGACCACACTGGTGGATCACTGGCCAAGACGTTACTCTAAACAGTTTAATTCTTCCTTTTGTTGGTCAGGTCAACATTTAGGACCATTTAGGGATACAGGAGGTCAGGCGCCGCCATCTTGTTGACGTCCCGGGTCACGACATGGCCGGCCGCCCACAGTGCCACAACACGGAGGAGGGCGGCGGCACTCATGGCACTCATCATGCATGACCAGTAAAAACAGTTCTATGTATTATCTGTTCCTTCTCCTGAACAAATAATCAAAACTGAGATCACTTTGTTGTTACCTGCCCAAGTACCTGTTAATGAGGTCAACAGGTAATAACTTACAACTAGCAGCACCTGGATGGAGGCCTAATTTTACCTGTCTTAACATCTGACAATTCCATTATGGCGTCTTCAGGTGTTTTCCTTAATAAATAACAAATACCAACACTGTCTTTTCATTACCTTCCGGATACCTTTTCGGGTTGGTGACTCAGGCCTGGGGACCGTCTCACGTAAATTGCATGTAACATTATCTTACAGTGACCCAGCAACAGTCAGCGAGGTTAATAGAGTGTTTCACTTAAGGAAGATTGTCTTAAGTGTCAATATATATAATAAAAACCAACGCACAGAGGAAAATAAAGCAAAGTAAATCATAATATTAGTGACAGGGAAAAAATTATCTCTCTCGCAGTTCAGGGAAAATTATCTGTATTTTTCCTGAAGTATTTTATTTTTTTACCCTGCCAGCTAGTAAATGGACTTACTCAAGACTATACGTGTTTGAAGACCTCAGTTAAGGCACAGACATGCACACAAACAAACACCAATTAAATAAAATCAACTGTGTGTTTTTTTTTTTACATAAACTTATCAATACGATACACCAAAAGACGTAGATTATATAACGACCTATAATTATTTCATCATAACACCGAACACTATAATAATCCTAGTGATGTTATATTGTATAATGTTAGGTATTCTAAGCTATTTAATACACTAGTCATGAACAATTAAAACAATAGGGTTTAATTTCTTCAAACTTAATGTGTAAATAAGTAACACAAATTTTAAATATTTATGTTTATGAAAAAAATAAATAAATATGAGGATGTTTATTTAATTTTTTGACTACGGTGATTTACTATGGGGAAAAAATTACTCTTTCGCCAAATGATTTCATCTACGGCAAAAATAACAAGAAAAAACTGAAAAAATAATGTATTCACTTTTGTTTCGGCAATTTCATCATCGTGACGACACATTTGACACCTGAAGAACACTGTAATGAATTCTTGAACACCACAGAGAACACTAACTTTGAACACCATGAAGTAATGAACTACTGAACATCAAGAACACTAATGAACAACACTAATGAACCCCTGAACACCATGAACAACACTAATGAACTCTTAAACATCACAGAGAACACTATTGAACTCTTGAACACCATGAACAACACTATTGAACTCTTGAACACCATGAACAACACTATTGAACTCTTGAACTTCATAGACAACACTATTGAACTCTTGAACACCATGAACAACACTAACATAACTGTGAACACCAAAGCCCTGCAATACATTAATACACTGATGGTTCAAAAAGGCATTAAGTTACACACAATGTCTTCTTCAATACAGTGTAGACCCCCCCAAAAAAACACTGAAATACGCGTCTCAGTACGCTAGATAAATTACAGGGTAAGGCAAAAGTCGGACAGGCATTTTATTTTTCACTACACTGTAACCATGTTTAATATTGTACATCAGTAAGTTTAGGCAAATGAATAAATAAACATTCTTGTACAGTGTCAATTTTTTATTTTTTTATTTTTTACTATGATTAGAAATTTCTTTTTCGACTCTTTGATATCTTTGGCACACCCTGTACATCTCTTTCACACACCCTGTACATTTCTTTGGCACACCCTGTACACATCTTTGGCACACCCTGTACATCTCTTTGGTACACCCTGTACACCTCTTTGGAATACCCTGTACATCTCTTTGGCACACCCTGTACACCTCTTTGGCACACCCTGTACACCTCTTTGGAACACCCTGTACATCTCTTTGGCACACCCTGTACATCTCTTTCACACCCTGTACACCTCTGCCACACCTTGTATATCTGTCATTACACCATACACTCTTCACTTACACCCACGACACCACACCCAACAATTCCCAGGACACCAAACAATACATCCGCTTGCACCCACACGACACTACACAATGCAACCACACCACCACACACGCCACACTTCACACCACACCACACAATACAACCACACCACAACCACACCACATACCAATAATTCCCAGACCACATCACAACCCATTTCTACACCACTAACTTACACCCAGGACACGACACGGTAATATCACATAGGGGGATCAGGCTTATAACTCATTAGTGTTAATTATCTCCGGGTTATGTGTGGTAATTGTGCCTGATAATTACCGTAGTATGTGTGTATAGTACTACGTAATGACGCCCGTTCTGTGACTGTCAATCGTTTGCATGACAGTTGTTTTCATGCACTGACAGATTTCATGACAGTTGTATACATGCACTGACAGATTTCATGACAGTTGTATACATGCACTGACAGATTTCATGACAGTTGTATACGTGCACTGACAGATTTCATGACAGTTATATACATGTGTAATTTATCTCATGACATTATTATACAATTTTTCACTAATTCATCTCTCATACCTATTCATGGCCACACAATCAGTTCAAACACTCAAAATTCATGAACATATATCATGAAAACTATTGAGAATATTTACAAAAAAAAGTAAAAAAAATCCACTTGTGTTCATTATTGCAAATCATCAACTGTGTGTGCAATACCAGGAAGTCTGCAATACGTCACATGTTTCTGCAAAGTTGTTGTGTTCTCTCTTCGTTGCAGCGATTGGTTAGGTTAGGTTAGGTTAATCCCAGGAGTGCGAGGTTAATCCCAAAGTAAGAGATTAACTACCACATACCACCTGATTACCACCAAACACCTCCTGATTACCACCAAACACCTCCTGATTACCACCAAACACCTCCTGATTATCACCAAACACCTCCTGATTACCACCAAACACCTCCTGATTACCACCAAACACCTCCTGATTACCACCAACTCTCCCCAGACCCCAGCATTAGGTTAAGTTCATGACATCAACACAGTCATCATTATCGACTGTCAATTCTTATAACCTTCCCACTCCTGTAGGTGAGGTCCCAGCTCCTGTAGGTGAGGTCAAGCCACTGCAGGTGAAGTCAAGCCAGTGTAGGTGAGGTAAAGCCAGCGATGTAAGATCCCAGAGGTCCATGTCACGCCCTGTACATCTGCTACACCATGTACATCTCCTCCACACCCTGTATATCTCTACCACACCCTGTACATTTCGACCACACTCTGTACACATGTCACACCCTGTACATCTCTACCACACCCTGTACAATTCACAAAAGGCTAAAATCTGACGAGAGGAAGATTATGTCTACAGTATGTCTTGAATGTTAAGTCATGTGTCTATTGATTGTAAAAGTTAAGGTTGTAGATGAAATTATACATACATTGACGTAAAAGTGACTAGAATATTGTGTAGTTTCAGTATCCTCAATTTTTTTCTTCATAACTACATAAAGGTTTAATTATATACCTGTAGGCTTCCGTGTTGACATTGGAACCTAGCATCGTATTATTTTGTTTACATTTGTACCTTGTATCTAGGTTATCACTGGCCCATATTAGTGTTGGCTCTGGTACCTAAGCTCACTGTTGCTATCCCATGACTCTGCAATGGTTATGGAATGATGGTAAGTGAAGGTTACTAGTGTGCCCTGAAGAATGCAGTGATGGCTAGGGAAACACTGAGTAACACTGAGTCCGTTTATTGTGGATGAGAGAAATACAAGTGGTGACCAGCGTGTGCCATGCACGGCTCACACAGTCAGACTGAGGCGCCTTGCTATATGGCAGCCTCGGGGCAATGTTGCCACATAACACGTGCAGTGTTGCCACGTGATAATATATATAAATGCTACTCGGCACAGTAGCTTATGTACAGGGTTGCTACTTGGCACAGTAGCTTATATACATAACCTACATCTCCCTTCCCCCTCACGCTCATAGTCTTTGTCTTGAGCGGACTTCTTAGTTCTAAGTCGCTCCGAGCGTCGAGGTGCACTGTGGGGCGGATCCTCGTGAGGTGTAGGTGACTCGTCTTCGGTCAGGGGGCCAGCAGCAGGGGGTGGGACTGGCCGGAGGAAGCGGCGGTTCCTCCACCAGACACGGCCGCTCGGCATCCTGACCTTGTAGTCCCGCGACCGGCCGACGCCCATCACTATGCCCACCTTGTCCCAACGTGTCGTCGTCGGGTCCTGGACGCGGACAAGGGCACCAATCTCCAGCGGCTGAAGAGGGCGGGCACGGTCGTCATACCGAGCCTTGGCGTCCTGGGCACGTGTAGCGGCGCGGCGGTAGCAGCTCTCGGCTTTGGTCTGCCAGTCCTTCGCAAAGGCCTTGGCGTGTGTAGGAACGCAAGAGCGGAGAGGGTGACCATACAGGATCTGGGCAGGGGAGCGTCCTGTGTGGGTGGGAGTGGACGCGGGTTCTGGGCAGCTCCGTGTGGCAGCGCCAGGCGCGTCGCTCGTCGACTCACGCACCCTGCTGGCGGTGTAACGAGCAGCTGGGATCTGCTCGGGAAAGTCTCTGGGCACCACGCATAACTCCTTGCAGTGCTCCCACGACAACAAGGGTGTAGCGAGAGTAGGCTGCACGTCGATCCATCCGTGACACGACCTGTCGCCGTAGGTGATCTCTGCTTGAAAGGAGCCCACAGCGTCCGGCATCTGGGAACCGTCCGCATTGTAGTACTGCAGCTGCGGCGGTGGTCCCAGGCCGCGTTTGGTGAGGCCCAGTTTCTGGAGGTGCTTCAACCCAATCACCGTAGTATCAGCGCCGGTGTCCGGTATCACCTCGATGTGACCCGACACATCACCGTGTGTGACGGCGACGCGGATGGTGGGGGAAGGGGTAGCCCTGGGGCGTGTGGTCGATTCCACCCTCCTGATGTGACTCCGCTGCTGCTTGGGGCTGCGTGGGCCATCTGGAGGGGGCTGTGTGCGAACCACCCCGAGGGAAGTGCGCTGCTTTCCTCCTCGTCTCGGGCTTTTGGGCTTGGGTTGGCGGCAGCACTTGTCGTAGTGTCCATAGCGGCCACAGGCCTGACACTTGCGGCCTTGTGCAGGGCCCCTGTCTGTGTTAGACCAGTGGCCCTTACGGTCACATCCACGACACAGTGCGTCGGCGGCCGGGCAAGTCTTGGGGCTGTGCTGCTTTCCACAGCTGCCACAGGAAGCACTAGGCGGAGGCGTGGAAGAATGTGTGGCAGCCTTCGCGTTGTTGGCCGCCTTCTTATCCTTCTTGTATTGTGAGATAGCTCTCACAGCAGGTGGGGCCCGTAAGGCAGAGGTGGCGGACTTGGTGGCCTCGTATGACCGACATTCAGTCACTACCACCTGGAGTGGGGAGGAAGCGTCCAGGGGGATGAGTCGCTGCATCAACTCTTCGTGCCTGACACCTGTCAAGATCCCGTGCTTGATCCAGGCTTCCTCACATTCCCGGCTGTGCGCCTTGCAGACGTCGATCTCCTCTGACAAACTCTTCAAACGTACAAAAAAGTCGTCAAAGGATTCGTTCTCCGCCTGCTTGCAGCTGGTAAAGGCACGGCGACGCAAAGCCTCGTTGTTCCGACCCTTAACATGCTCCTGTAAAAGGTCGAGCACATCCGTCACTGAAGAGGTAGAGTCGGGAGGCACGTGCAACGTGTGCTCCAAAATTCTCTGGGTCTCCAGCGACAAACACATCCGCAGTTGGATGAGCTGTTTGTTTGGAGGCATGCTGTCAAGGTCCACCATCGTGGAGTAATCTGTCCAGCGCCGCCTCCACTCACGAAAAAGCTGAAACGTGACGTCTGGTGAGAGGGCGGGTGGGGGTTGAACAGATGCCTTGGGAGCTGTAGGGGTAGCAAGAGTGCTGGAGGACGCTGGTGTGGTGGAGGAGGGAGTGTACTGGCGCCTTGAAGCGCGCTACCTGCAAGTGAGGGAGGGTGGGTTAGCGCCAGGGTCGCCAATAGCGCCTCAAAACGCAACTTTTCCTCCTCTTTTCGTGTCTCCTCCCTCTGAAGTTCCATTTCTCTACGTCGCTCGTCCCGGTCGTCCATCCACTTCAGAATTGTGGCGATGTCCGTCACTGGAGGTGGAGGATGAGAGTCTGCGCCCGGTGGAGGAGAAGGTGGTGGGGAGTCGTGTCTCCCATCTTGACGTCCCTTCTTACCTCCCATCTTTGTGTGTGCGTGGACTGCACTGTTTAATATATAAAGTGGCGCCTCAACAGCTCGAACCACATATATATGACATAAACAGCGCGAAATCACGCATATGGTCCGCTGTTCTGTCCGTGAGTGAGTGAGTGCGTGCGTGCGTGTGTGTGTCTGAGAGAGCGGAGGGAGCGTGGACAGCTGCGTGGTCCGGCAAGACCGTCAGTGTCCCCCGGATGTCGCACGAGAAGGGTGTACGCCTGCGTGCTCCGTGGGTACCGCAAAAAAAGACAGGCCAATGCTCAACTCAGCTCTAGACACACACTAATACACTGACACTAACACTGGCACCGTCACTAAAACGCACTGTGACGGAGCAACACTGCACTCGCGGCGAAACACAGCGCAACACAACACACTGAGTCGACGCGCATCACCGGCAGACGTAACTGTCGGCATTGTTCACACACTTAGTAAGTCCACAGATCCTAGACACTGCGCCATGAAGGTTACTAGTGTGCCCTGAAGAATGCAGTGATGGCTAGGGAAACACTGAGTAACACTGAGTTCGTTTATTGTGGATGAGAGAAATACAAGTGGTGACCAGCGTGTGCCAAGCACGGCTCACACAGTCAGACTGAGGCGCCTTGCCATATGGCAGCCTCGGGGCAATGTTGCCACATAACACGTGCAGTGTTGCCACGTGATAATATATATAAATGCTACTCGGCACAGTAGCTTATGTACAGGGTTGCTACTTGGCACAGTAGCTTATATACATAACCTACAGTAAGGTTCGAGAGTCAATATTTTGGTGTATTTTACTTGATTGTGACATCTTGAAATATCTTAAAAAAATAAAAATTGGTGTGCACATATTATAAAATGTTGCATAATGGTTGCAAGTTATATACCTCAAGACTACTACAATAGCTACACAGTAAACCAATCTTAGTTACACCTCGAATTATTCTCAATCACCTGAATATGAATTAAGAAACCAAACTCATAAAAACACGGAAATATAAACAAAAATAATATAAATTTAGATTCCTACCAACACACTCTAATATCACTCACTCACTCACTCACACTCAACACAAGAAAAGGTGAGTTTTCCTTCAATTTATGTAGTTTTTAATATAAATTTATGTCGCTTTATATGGAGTTTAATTTCGACTACATAAAATTCCTAACAAATAAATAAATAATTAAATAAACAAAAACTAGGGAGGTAACATTACCAACTAGCATCAATAATCTCACCTTAAGTAGTTGGTAAGCTAGTTAATTGCAGTTCACATAAGACACTATTATTAACAAGGACTATTATTAACAAGGACTATTATTAACGAGGACTATTATTAACAAGGACTATTATTAACTAGGTACTCAGCCCATAATAATATTTAAGTGACTGAGGCATTGAGGTGACCTGAGGAAGCTGTTGGGCGTGATTGTAGTTACTATTCTGTGGACGTGGGCGTGATTTTTAATATACTGTGGCTGTGGGCGTGATTTTTAACATACTGTGGCTCTGATTTTTAATATACCGCGGCTGTGGGCGTGATTTTTAATATACTGTGGCTGTGGGCGTGATTTTTAATATACTGTGGCTGTGGGTGTGATTTTTAATATACTGTGGCTGTGGGCGTGATTTTTAATATGCTGTGGCTGTGGGCGTGATTTTTAATATACTGTGGCTGTGAGCGTGATTTTTAATATAATGTGGCTGTGGGCGTGATTTTTAATATACTGTGGCTGTGGGCGTGATTTTTAATATACTGTGGCTGTGGGCGTGATTTTTAATATACTGTGGCTGTGGGCGTGATTTTAGTTATTATATTGTGGCTGTGGGCTTGACCTTAATTACATTGTGGCGGCGATCCTGATTTTAATTACCATAAGGTACCATTAATCCACCTACGATATAATCCCATTAAACCACCATCACTAACTCCTTCTAGCATTATCCAATCTAATTACCGTCTACAGTAAACAAAATAACAGCATAAATACAAATACAAAATACATAACACTACAGCCACAACAGGACTAAACCTTTTATGGGCGGCTCTAAACTGCGCATTTCTGGTTACAGGAAGAGAGGGTAGGGAGAAGGAGCAAGGAGGAGGGGGGGAAGGAGAGGGTATGAAAGAAGGAAGGGGAGGGGGGTAAGGGAGAGGGTAGGAAAGAAGGAAGGGGAGAGGGGTGGGGAGAGGGGGGGAGAGGATGGGAGGGAAGGAAGGGGGTGTTTAAGGGTTAAGGGAAGTAGGTAATGAAGGGATCATGAGTCAATATGGATGTATGATCTGTCGTATAAAAATAAATTAAATAAACTAAATCAACTAAAAATCCTAAGCTGGCCACAACAAAAAGTACCCCATAAGCATTGTAGCTGTATGTAAGATAAAATAATAAAAAAAAACCTCAATATTGGACACTAATTCAACCCCTTCCCTTTACTCCCCCTACACCACCCCCCTCCCTTCAACCCCCTTCAATTCTCCTTCCTCCTCCGTTCTCATGGTATTGACTATCGAGCGCACCTCCGGACGAATGCCGCGCAGGTCCAGAATATTTTTTTTCCTCTGCACTCTCCATAACGCAATACAGAGATGTGTGTGTATAAGTAATAACCAGGTGTATTACTGTGATATCTAATGAATAAATAGAGTTTAGTATTGTTGTTGTTGTGTTGAGAAAGTTTGTTGATAATTTTATTTTTGTTAGTTTGTCTTTTGTTTTACTCTCTCTCTCTCTCTCTCTCTCTCTCTCTCTCTCTCTCTCTCTCTCTCTTCATTCATCATATTTTCCTTCTCCTGTCCACACTTTCTCTTATCTTTTTTCCTAGTTATTCTACACCCAAGATTATCACTCATTTACTTCACATGTTTCTTTCCTTATTATCAGTAAAAAAAAGATCATAAACGACAAAAAAACAAAACAAACATAGTAAGCATTAAAGACTCAATTTTATTCTCTTGATAAAAAATAACATTGTCAGTTAGTGTCATAAAACCATTGGCAAGACTTTCAAAGGGAATTTTATTGGTGTGTTTACGAGCAAGTAATTGACACACACTCAAAACACGCACGTACATAAACATACACACATAAAAACATACATAAAAACATTTAAAACACAAATGAAAACATACATAAAAACATTTAAAACACAAATGAAAACATACACGCAGATACACACACACCTATAAATCATCTTAGTATGTGTACACTCGGGGCAGGGCAGGTACAGCAAGGTGAGGAGGAGGAGGAGGCAGGTGTCCACCGACCAGGTATGCCGATAGTCTGGTGATAATGTGGGTAAAACTGGTGTGTGTGTGTGTGTGTGTGTGTGTGTGTGTGATCTCATGTTTAATTCTTGTAAGGTATGTGTCACCTAGCCGGCCATTTTGTTTACATTTTTCGGTCGCTCTAAAATACCATTAAAACAATATTGAGTATAAACGTTTGGCTCAACTGATGATCTCAAACATGTCCCAACTTTTTTTTGCCTCAACTCCACATTCTGTAACTCATTTAGGTAGATGTCCCTCACTACACATACACTGAACTATGTGTAATGTTGCAGCTAATGTGTTATCAAGATATTGCACATTATAAGTTCATGTGTGGTCATTATTATATCAAACGGAGGAATTTTAAAGAGCTATTACACCACCTGTATCATTAGTTGTCGCCAGGTGAAGGAATGTTTAGGTAGATTATATTTTATTTACTGTAATTAAAGTTTCAATATCTAAGACGTTCCACTATAAGAGTCTTTCAACCTCAGGTAAGGTCTTAAGACTTTCTACTCTAGGTCTTACACCCTGGAGTAGCTGTATCGTCCACATAGGTAATTACTCCACAAGGAACTATAAGTTACACCTTGATGTAATACTTCATTTACTGCCAAACTTTATAGGGAAATATTTTTTCACAAAGAATTTCAAGTTACAATTTCACATAATAAGTCACATTACAAACGTTCCTTCGGCTTACAGTTAAACTTTGCAATGTCAAGATATTTTTTTCACTGCAGAGGAAAGTATCCGTCATCATCATCACCACACACACACACGCAAAGACAAAACTCCTGTATCCAGATTCTCAAAAGTTTATAAATTAAATTCTTCTCTAAAATTAAACAGACAATACATCTATTTATCATAGAGTATGTGAACAATATCGACGCCATATTGGTTACCATCTTTGAGTCATATAATTAGTTAGCTACATGGTGTTAATTATTTAGTTAAATAGGAAAAAATAATCTACTAGCGTGTGTTGTGACCAAAATAAATCAACATTGTATTTACTTTCTCCTCCAGGGGGCACTAAGTCTAGAAAAATGACACAATTGACATCTACATAAAGTGACTGATCAAGGGTAGATATTGGCTACCTTTTGTGTTACATTGAGGTCGTAAGAACACACAGAGCTGCTCTTAAGGATGTTTACCACAATACACCTTAACCAGTTTCTCATTCACTAAGGTCAAACAATAAATCTGGTTCACAAGATACACCGTAAATTTTATAAGAATACAATAATCAATTTCTGTATTATTGTATTGAGGCGAATAGTCTTATGGTGTTAAGATGTGTTCTTAAGCCACGAAGGTAAACAAAAGGTATTCAATATCTGCCTTGGTTGACGATGATCTGTAGACGTTAGCAAGTCCTCCTCCTCCTGCTCTCGAGTAAGGTAAGGAAGGCCTCACCTGACCAAAATTGTTAATTAAGATAGATTACCTGAAGATTAACCCTCCCAGCTTATTTCATTTAATGATTAACCTAACGCTACTTGGGAAGTTAAGTTAGGTTAGGTTAGGTTAGGGTAGGGTAGGGTAGGGTAGGGTAGGGTAGGGTAGG
Source organism: Homarus americanus (assembly GCF_018991925.1). NCBI lineage: Eukaryota > Metazoa > Arthropoda > Malacostraca > Decapoda > Nephropidae > Homarus > Homarus americanus. Next base: position 1,819 of record NW_024734580.1, on the reverse strand, counting down.
GTAGGTCAGATCAGGTCAGGTCAGGCAGTGCCAGTGTAGTTAATCTTGAGGTAAAATAAACTAGAGGCTAATCTTCACATGAGCCAGTAAGACACTTTGACGGAGGCGGTTACGTACAACAGGAAAGCTCTGATAACATATAATGTACAGTATATACCGTTTAAGTTGCGTCAGCAGCTCTATACACCACTTATTGACTTACTCATTCACTGCCGTAGAAATATTTACTTCTCTAACAGGTTTCTATATGGTTCCCAGTCATTATAATACGACCTTGTAAAATCAAATGATCTAAATTAAACTAAACGTATCCAAATTAAACTTATTAGCTAACAAATCCTTCTAAAACACGATATATGCAAATAAAAAGTTCTAAATTCAACTTAACTTATCGTAATATAACTATTATAACTAAACCATTTTAATTATACCTAACCTAAACACCTTAAGTGCCACAAACAGAAGGAAAAAACACCTTTAATATTATCGTGTAAGAGGCCCCTGTAACCCACTAACTCCAGGTAATGCATCTATATCAATCTACCTGCGTCGGAAGCTCTATACGTGACTATGATCGTTACCCACTGCTGGAGAACATTTGTACTTCTATAATTACCCCTGGAGAAACAATGCACCAATTTACGATTTATTTATTTTATTTTCATTTATTTTTTATTCTTGGTCCATACTGTAAACACCGCCCTCTTGTGAGTCCCGTCAGCCATTTTGATCTAAGTTTCGGGGATTCTAAAATAAACTATAAATAAATAAATAAATAAATAAATAAATAAAACAAGCATCTTTTGTTTTTCTAACCCATGAGCTGTGAGTCTTCATTATATACTTCAACATTAATGTAAACTAAGGCTAGAGAGGGTGTGTACAGTACTAGTGGAGCCAAGACGAGAAGGTATTTCAAATCCATAAAGGGTTTTACAAGTGGAGAGTCTTACAAGTGGAGGGTCTTACAGGTGGAGAGTCTTACAAGTGGAGGGTCTTACAGGTGGAGGATTTTAATAAGGATAAATACAACAAGTCTTACAGTTGAATCAGCCAAGTCGAGGAAAACTCTTAAGAGTCATGTAACTTCTACCTGGTGTTACCTGTAATCAAGCTAAGGTATATGTTAGAAGAATATTATCTCGTTACTATCCATTCCTCTTCCACTATCCTGCGAGGTGGTGTATTAATAGGCATAGATACTCATGATAAAGAAAGAATAAAGAGAAAGACGCAAGATACCTATAAAATGCGACAGAATATGCCCACACATGCGTAATCCTAACCCATCCCAACCCAACCCAACCCTATCCTACCCTCAGCTTCACCACAGTACACAAAGTCATTCTTGGTATCAGAGTGACGCATAAACACCCTGTATCGCCTAAGACACATTTGAATCGGATGGTTCGTTGACGGTTTTATTTCTTCGGTATAAACCAGTGAAGCAATTAGTTCATGGGAACAGTGAGTCAAAATACTTCACATCAGCTTCGTTTACGACCTCCAGCTGATATTTACTTCTGTTGTCTATATCAATCACATTTTATAATGAAAACAAAAATATGGTTAGTTACTTAAAAATGAAAATAAATCATACTTAGATACTTAGGAGTGGGGAAAAAGATACTTAAGATACTTAAAAATGAAAACACTCTTTGATACTTAAATTAGGACAAAATAAACGGACATAAAGATTTAACTATGAGCGGTGGATATTACGACATGTACCGGCTATCAATACAGAGGCGCTATTTAGCCGTGAAGTTCTCTCAGAAACCCAACAAGGCAATATGTGGTCACGTAAAATTTCAGGTTA